>NC_092779.1:62395504-62664171 GCF_047496795.1 Chiloscyllium punctatum | reverse complement strand
CCTTCCTCCCCAATCTCGTTCACCCCTCCTTCCCCCATCCCCTTCCCCCCAACTCCTTACCCCTTCCTTCCGCATCTCCTTCCCCCATCCTTCCCTACATCTCCTTCCCCCTTCCTTCCCCTCCTATCTCTTTCCCCCATCTCCTTCCCCCTTCCTTCCCCCGTATATCCTACCCCCATCTCCTTCTCCTTCCTTCCCCCATCTCCTTCCCCCTAACTCCTCCCCATCTACTTCCACCATCTCCTTCCCCCTCCTTCCCCCATCTCCTTCCCCCTTCCTTCCCCATCTCCTTACCCCCTCCTTCCCCCCATCTCCTTCCCCCTTCCTTCCCCCATCTCCTAACCCCCATCTCCTTCCCCTATCTCCTTCCCCCTTCCTTCCCCCATCTCCTTCCCCCTTCCTTCCCCACCTATCTCCTTCCCCCTTCCTTCCCCCCGATCTCCTTCCCCCTTCTTTCCCCCATCTCCTTTCCCATTCCTTCCCCCATCTCCTTCTCCGCTATCTTCTTTCCCCCGATCCCCTTCTCCCCTATCTCCTTCACCCCGTCTCCTTCCCCCAACCCCTTCCCACCTCCTTCCCCCCAATCTCCTTCCCCCATCTCCTTCCCCCCCATCTCCTTCCCCCATCTCCTTCCCCCATCACCTTCCCCACATCTCCTTCCCCCTTATCTCCATCCCCATCTCCTTCCCCCGTCCTTCCCCCATCTACATCCCCCTTCCTTCCCTCCCATCTCCTTCCCCATTCCTACCCACCCCATCTCCTTCCCCTATCTCCTTCCCCCTTCCGTCCCTCTCATCTCCTTCCCCTTTCCTTCCTCCATCTCCTTCTCCCCTATCTCCTACCCCCTTATCTCCTTCGCCTATTTCCTTCTCCCTTCCTTCCCCCCTCCTTTCCCCATCACATTCCCCCATTTCCTTCCCCCTTCCTTCCCCCATCTCCTTCCCCCCATCTCCTTCCCCTTCCTTCCCCCATCTCCTTCTCCCCTATCTCCGTCCCCCCATCTCCTTCCCCCTATCTCCTTCCCCCATCTCCTCCCCCCTTCCTACCCCCCAACTCCTTCCCCCCATCTCCTTCTCCCCTATCTCCGTCCCCCCATCTCCTTCCCCTATCTCCTCCCCCCTTCCTACCCCCCCAACTCCTTCCACCATCTCCTTCTCGATTCCTTCCCCCTTTCTCCTTCTCCCCTACCTCCTTCCCATTTCCTTCCCCCATCTCCTTCTCCCCTATCTCCTTCCCCATCTCCTTTTCCCCATCTGTTACCCCCTTATCTCCTTCCCCCATCTCCTTCCGCCTTCCTTCCCACCCATCTCCTTACACCCTCCTTCCCCCCATCTCATTCACCCCCATCTCCTTCCCCCTTCCTTCCCCCTATCTTCTTCCCCCATCTCCTTCCCCTTCCTTCCCCCTATCACCTTTCCCCTTCCTTCCCCATCTCCTTCTCCCCATCTCCTTCCCCCTTCCTTCCCCACCTATCTACTTCCCCCTACCTCCTTCCCCCTTCCTTCTGCCCCAATCTCCTTCCCCCATCTCCTTCCCCTTCCTTCCTCTCCTATCTCCTTCCCCCTATCTCGTTCCCTCCCATCTCCTTCCCTCTTCCTTCCCCCCCATATCCTACCCCCCCATCTCCTTCTCCCTTACTTACCCCAATCTCCTTCCCCATCTCCTTACCCCCTACCTCCTTCCCCCATCTCCTTCCCCCATCTCCTTCCCCCTTCCTTCCCCCATATCCACCCCCAACTCCTTCCCCCATCTCCTTCCCCCTTCCTTTCCCCCATCTCCTTTCCCTTCCTTCCCCATCTCCTTCCCCCTCCTATCTCCTTCTCCCTTTCTCCTTCCCCATTCCTTCCATCACCCTAATCTCCTTCCCCCATCTCCTTCCCCCTTCCATCCCCCCCTTCTCCTTCCCCATCTCCGTCCCCCTTCCTACATCTCCTTCCCACCCTCTCCGTCCCCCCATCTCCTTCTCCCCTTTCTCCTACCCCCTTATCTCCTTCCCCCTATCTCCTACCCCCTTATGTCTTCCCCGCATCTCCTTCCCCTATCTCCTTCCCCCTTCCTTCCCCCCATCTCCTTCTCCCCTATCTCCTTCCTCCCTCTCCTTTCCCCCCATCTCCTTCCCCACTCCTTCCCCCCGAACTCCTTCCGCCCTATCTCCTACCCCCTTCCATCCCCACCTATCTACTTCCCCCTATCTCCTTCCCCCCTTCCTTCCGCCCCAATCTCCTTCCTCCCATCTCCTTCCCCCTTCCTTCCCCTCCTATCTCCTTCCCCTATCTCGTTCCCCCCATCACCTTCCCCCTCCCTTACCCCCATCTCCTTCTCCGCTATCTCCTTCCCCCTTCCTTGCCCCCATCTCCTTCCCCCATCTTCTTACCACTTCCTTCCCCCCAACTCCTTACGCCCTATCTCCTTCCCCATGTCCTTTTCCCTTCCTTCCCCATCTCCTTCCCCCATCACCTTAACCCCCCTACCACCTTCCCCCATCTCCTTCCCCCTTCCTTCCCCCACTTCCTTGCCTCACCTCCTTCCCCTTCCTTCTCCACCTATCTCCTTTCCCCTCGATCTCCTTCCACCAACTCCTTCCCCTTCCTTCCCACACTCTCCTTCCCCCTACTCCTTCCCCCTTCCTTCCCCTCTGTCTCCTTCCCCATCTCCTTCCCCCTTCCTTACCCCCATCTCCTTCCCCCCATCTTCTTACCACTTCCTTACCCCATCTCCTTCCCCCCATCTCCTTCTCCCTCTCTCCTTCCCCATTCCTTCCTTCACCCCCATCTCCTTCCCCGCTATCTCCTTCCCCCTTCATTCCCCCGTCTCCTTCCCCATCTCCTTCCCCCTTCCTACACCCCCATCTCCTTCCCCTTCCTTCTCCCTATCTCCTTCTCCACTATCTCCTTCCCACCCTCTCCGTCCCCTCATCTCCTTCTCCCCTAACTCCTACCCCCCTTATCTCCTTCCCCCTTCCTTCCCCCATCTCCTTCTCCCCTATCTCCTTCCTCTCTCTCCTTTCCCCCATCTCCTTCCCCACTCCTTCCCCCCTAACTCCTTCCCCCATCTCCTTTCCCCATTCCTCCCCCTATCTCCTTCCGCCCTATCTCCTTCCCCCTTCCTTCCCCACCTATCTCCTTCCTCCCATCTCCTTCCCCCTTCCTTCCCCTGCGATCTCCTTCCCCTGTCTCGTTCCCCCCATCTCCTTCCCACTTCCTTCCCCCCATATCCTTCCCCCATCTCCTCCTCCCCTATCTCCTACCAACTTATCTCCTCCCCATATCTCCTTCCCCCTATCTCCTTCCTCCCTCTCCTTTCCCCCATCTCCTTTCCCCCATCTCCTTCCCCCCTCCTTCCCCACCTAACTCCTCCCCCCATCTCCTTTCCCCATTCCTTCCCCACATCTCCTTCCGCCCTATCTCCTTCACCCTTCCTTCCGCCCCAATCTCCTTCCCCCATCTCCTTCCCCCTTCCTTCCCCTCCTATCTCCTTCCCCTATCTCGTTCCCCCATCTCCTTCCCCCATCTTCTTCCCCTTCCTTCCCCCCCATATCCTTCCCCCATCTCCTTCTCCCTTTCTTTCCCCCATCTCCTTCCCCCATCTCGTTACCTCCTACCTCCTTCCTCAATCTCCATCCCCTTCCTTCCCCCATCTCCTTCCCCATCTCCTTCTCCCCTATCTCCTTCCCCCTTCCTTCCCCCCCATATCCTTCCCCATCTCCTTTTCCCTTCCTTCCCCCATCTCCTTCCCTACACCTCCTTCCGCTATATCCTTCCCCCCATCGTCTTCTCCTTCCTTCCCCCCTATCTCCTTACTCCATCTCCTTCCCCCTATCTCCTTCCCCCAACTCGTTCCCCCATCTCCTTTCCCCTTATCTCCTTCCCCCTATCTCCTTCTCCACTATCTCCTTCCCCCTATCTCCGTCCCCTCCATCTCCCTCCCCCCCTCTCTCCATCCTCATCTCCTTCACCCTTCCTTCCCCCATCCCCTTCCGCCTTCTTTCCCCCACTCTCCTTCCCTCCATCTCCTTCCCCCTTCCTTCCTTTCCCCTCTCCTTCCCCTTCCTCCCCCATCTCCTTCCCCCTCTCCTTCCCCCATCTCTTTTCCCCCATCTCCTTCCCCATTCCTTCCCCCCTTCTCCTTCCCCCATCTCCTTCCCCCTTCCTTCCCTCCCATCTCCTTTCCCCTTCCTACACCACCAACTCCTTCCCCCTTCCTTCCCCATCTCCTTCACTCCTCTCCTTCCCCCTTATCTCCTTCTCTCCTATCTCCTACCCCCTTATCTCCTTCCCCCATCTCCTTCCCCTATCTCCTTCCCCCTTCCTTCCCCATCTCCTCCTTCCCTAACTCCTACCCACTTATCTCCTCCCCCTATCTCCTTCCCCCATCTCTTTCCCCCCTCCTTCCCCACCTAACTCCTCCCCCCATCTCCTTCCCCCTTCCTTCCGCCCCAATCTCCTTCCCCCATCTCCTTCTCCCTTCCTTCCCCTCCTATCTCCTTCCCCTATCTCGTTCCCCCCCCATCTCCTTCCCCCATCTTCTTCCCCTTCCTTCCCCCCATATCCTTCCCCCATCTCCTTCTCCCTTTCTTTCCCCCATCTCCTTCCCCCATCTCGTTACCCCCCTACCTCCTTCCCCAATCTCCATCCCCTTCCATCCCTCCCACCTCCTTCCCCCATCTCCTTCCCCCCATCTCCTTCCCCCATCTCCTTCTCCCCTATCTCCTTCCCCCTTCCTTCCCCCATCTCCTTCCCTACATCTCCCTTACACTATATCCTTCCCCCCATCTCCTTCCCCTTCCTTCCCCCTATCTCCTTCCCCAACTCCTTCCCCCAACTCCTTTCTCCTTATCTCCTTCCCCCTATCTCCTTCTCCACTATCTCCTTCCCCCATCTCCGTCCCCCCATCTACTTCTCCCCTATCTCCTACCCACTTATCTCCTTCCCCCCATCTCCATTCCCCATCTCCTTCCCCCTTCCTTCCCCCCATTTGCTTCTCCCTTATTTCCTTCCCCCCTCTCCTTCCCCCATCTCCTTTCCCCTTCCTTCCCCCAATCTGCTTCCCCCTATCTCCTTCCCCCTTACTTGCCCCTATCTCGTTCCCCCATCTCCTTCCCCCTTCCTTCCCCATCTCCTTCCCCCTATCTCCTTCACCCTTCCTTCCCCCTATCTCCTTCCCCCTTACTTGTCCCTATCTCCTTCCCCCTATCTCCTTCCCCCTTCTTTCCCCCACTCTCCCTCCCCCCATCTACGACCCCCTACCTTCCCCCCTTCACCTTCCCCTCTATCTCCTACCCCCTTCCATCTCCCCTCTCCTTCCCCCCATCTCCTTCCCCCTTCCTTCCCTCCCCTCTCCTTCCCCCTTCCTCCCCCCATTCTTCCCTCCCCTCTCCTTCCCCCTTCCTCCCCCATCTCCTTCCCCCCTCTCCTTCCTCCATCTCTTTTCCCCCATCTCCTTCCCCATTCCTTCCCCCCATCTCCTTCCCCCTTCCCCTTCCCCCATCTCCTTCCCCCTTCCTACACCCCCCAACTCCTTCCCCCTTCCTTCCCCCATCTCCTTCACCCCTCTCCTTCCCCCTTATCTCCTTCTCCCCTATCTCCTACCCCCTTATCTCCTTCCCCCCTATCTCCTTACCCTATCTCCTTCCCCCATCCTTCCCCATCTCCTCATCCCCTATCTCCTACCCACTTATCTCCTCCCCCATCTCCTTCCCCCATCTCCTTCCCCCTTCCTTCCCCCATCTCCTTCTCCCCTATCTCCTTACTCCCTCTCCTTTCCCCCATCTCCTTCCCCCTATCTCGGTTCCCCCCATCACCTTCTCCCCTATCTCCTACCCACTTATCTCCTTCCCCCCATCTCCATCCCCCATCTCCTTCCCCCCTTCCTACACCCCCAATCTGCTTCCCCCTATCTCCTTCCCCCTTACTTGCCCCTATCTCCTTCGCCCTATCTCCTTCCCCCTTCTTTCCCCCACTCTCCCTCCCCCCATCTACGACCCCCTACCTTCCCCCCATCACCTTCCCCTCTATCTCCTTCCGCCTTCCTTCCCCCCTCTCCTTCCCCCCATCTCCTTCCCCCTTCCTTCCCTCCCCTCTCCTACCCCCTTCCTCCCCCCCAACCTTCCCTCCACTCCCCTTCCCCCATCCTCCCCCATCTCCTTCACCCCTCTCCTTCCCCCTTATCTCCTTCTCCCCTATCTCCTACCCCCTTATCTCCTTCCCCCCCTATCTCCTTACCCTATCTCCTTCCCCCTTCCTTCCCCATCTCCTTATCCCCTATCTCCTACCCACTTATCTCCTCCCCCATCTCCTTCCCCCTATCTCCTTCCCCCTTCCTTCCCCCATCTCCTTCTCCCCTATCTCCTTCCTCCCTCTCCTTTTCCCATCTCCTTCCCCCCTTCTTTCCCACCGAACTCCTCCCCATCTCCTCTCCCCATTCCTTCCCCACATCTCCTTCCGCCCTATCTCCTTCCCCCTTCCTTCTGCCCCAATCTCCTTCCCCCCAACTCCTTCCCCCTTCCTTCCCCTCCTATCACCTTCCCCTATCTCGTTCCCCTCATCTCCTTCCCTCTTCCTTCCCCCATCACCTTCACCCCTTCCTTCCCTCCCATATCCTTCCCCCCATCTCCCTCTCCCTTCCTTCCTCCCATCTCCTTCCCCCTATCTCCTACCCCCATCTCCTTCCCCCTTCCTTCCCCCCCATATCCTTCCCCCATCTCCTTTTCCCTTCCTTCCCCCCATCTCCTTCCGCTATATCCTTCCCCCTTCCTTCCCCCTTCCTTCCCCCTATCTCCTTACCACATCTCCTTCAACCCATCTCCTTCCCTCTCCCTTCCCCCATTTCCTTCCCCCCATCTCCTTCCCCCCTCTCCTTCCCCATCTCCTTCACCCTTCCTTCCCCCCATCTCCTTCCCCCTTCCTTCCCCCTATCTCCTTACCACATCTCCTTCAACCTATCTCCTTCCCCTTCTCCTTTCCCCTTACCTCCTTCTCCACTATCTCCTTCCCCCTATCTCCATCCCCCCGTCTCCTTCTCCCCTATCTCCTACCCACTTATCTCCTTTCCCCCTTTCTCCATCCCCCATCTCCTTCCCCCTTCCTTCCCCCCATTTACTTCTCCCCTATATCCTTCCTCCCTCTCCTTCCCCATCTCCTTCCCCCTTCTTTCCGCCCAATCAGCTTCCCCCATCTCCTTCCCCCTTACTTGCCCCCCATCTCCTACCCCTCCTTACCCCCATCTGCTTCCCCCTATCTCCTTCCCCCTTCTTTCCCCAACTCTCCTTCCCCCATCTCCTTCCCCCTTCCTTCCCCCATCTCCTTCCCCATCTCCTTCACCCTTCCTTCCCCATCTCCTTCCACCCATCTCCTTCCACCTTCTTTCCTCCACTCTCCTTCCCCCCATCTCCTTCCCCTTCCTTCCCCATCTCCTTCTCCCCTATCTCCTTCCCTCTCCCTTCCCACATCTCCTTCCCCCCATCTCCTTCCCCCCTCTCCTTCCCCATCTCCTGCCCCCTTCCTTCTCCCCTATCTCCTTCCCCCCATCTCCATCCCCCATCCTCTTCCCCTTCCTTCCCCACATTTACTTCTTCCCTATTTCCTTCCTCCCTCTCCTTCCCCCCATCTCCTTCCCCCTTCCTTCCCCCCAATCTGCTTCCCCCATCTCCTTCCCCCTTACTTGCCCCTATCTCCTTCCCCCATCTCTTTCCCCCTTCCTTCCCCATCTCCTTCCCCCTATCTCCTTCACCCTTCCTTCCCCCTATCTCCTTCCCCCTTACTTGCCCCCCATCTCCTACCCCCCTCCTTACCCCTATCTGCTTCACCATCTCCTTCCCCCTTCCTTCCCCCTATCTCCTTCCCCATCTCCTACCCCTTCCTTCCCCATCTCCTTCCCCCTATCTCCTTCACCCTTCCTTCCCCCCATCTCCTTCCCCCTTCCTGCCCCCCAATCTGGTTCCCTCTACCTCCTTCCCCCTTCCTTCCCGCCCATCTCCTTCCCCCCCACCTTCCCCCATCTCCTTCCCCCCCATCTCCTTCCCCCCTTCCTTCCCCCCATCTCCTTCCCCCTTCGTTCCCCCATCTACTTCCCCCTATCTCCTTCCCCCTTTCTTCCCCCATCTCCTTCCCCTTCTTTCCCCTACTCTCCTTTCCCCATCTCCTTCCCCCTTCCTTCCCCCTATCACCTTTCCCCTTCCATCCCCCATCTCCTTCTCCCCTATCTCCTTCCCCCTTCCTTCCCCCATCTCCTTCCCCCATCCCCTTACCCCATCTCCTTCCCCCTTCCTTCCCTCTCCTCTCCTTTCCCCCTTCCTTCCCCCTTCCTTCCCCCATCTCCTTCTCCCCTATCTCCTTCCCCACCTCTCCTTCCCCCCATCTCCTTCTCCCTTCCTTCCCCCTTTCTCCTTCTCCCCCATCTCCTTCCCCCTTCCTTCCCCCATCTCCTTCTCCCCTATCTCCTTCCCCCTTCATTCCCCCTATCTCGTTCTCCTCTATCTCCTTACCCCATCCTTCCCCCATCTCCTTCTCCCCTATCTCCTACCCACTTATCTCCTTCCCCCTGTCTCCTTCCCACTTTCTTGCCCCCATTTACTCCTCCCCTATTTCCTTCCTCCCTCTCCTTCCCCCCATCTCCTTCCCCCTTCCTTCCCCCCAATCTGATTCCCCCCTACCTCCTTCCCGCCCATCTCCTTCCCCCTTCTTCCCCCATCTCCTTCCCCCATCTCATTCCCCCATCTCCTTCCCCCTTCGTTCCCCCATCTCCTTCCCCCTTCCTTCCCCCCTATTTCCTTCACCCCTCTCCTTCTCCCCATCTCCTTCTCCCTTCCCCCTTTCTCCTTCTCCCCTATTTCCTTCCGCCTTCCTTCCCCCCACCTCCTTCTCCCCTATCTCCTTCGCCCTTCCTTCCCCACCATCTCCTTCTCCTCTATCTCCTACCCCCTTATCTCCTTCCCCCATCTCCTTCCCCATCTCCTTCCCCCTTCCTTCCCCCATCTCCTCCTCCCCTATCTCCTACCCACTTATCTCCTCCCCCATATCCTTCCCCCTATCTCCTTCCCCCTTCCTTCACCCCATAGCCGCCTCCCCTATCTCCTACCCACTTATCTCCTCCCCCTATCTCCTTCCCCCTATCTTCTTCCTCCCTCTCCTTTCCCCCATCTCCTTCCCCCTTCCTTCCCCCATCTCCTCCTCCCCTATCTCCTACCCACTTATCTCCTCCCCCATATCCTTCCCCCTTCCTTCACCCCATAGCCGCCTCCCCTATCTCCTACCCACTTATCTCCTCCCCCTATCTCCTTCCCCCATCTCCTTCCTCCCTCTCCTTTCCCCCATCTCCTTCACCCCTCCTTCCCCACCTAACTCCTCCCCATCTCCTTTCCCCATTCCTTCCCCACATCTCCTTTCGCCCTATCTCCTTCCCCCTTCCTTCCGCCCCAATCTCCTTCCCCCTTCTCCTTCCCCCTTCCTTCCCCTCCCATCACCATCCCCTATCTCGTTCCCCCCATCTCCTTCCCCCTTCCTTCACCCATCTCCTTCCCCCTTCCTTATCCCCATATCCTTCCCCCATCTCCTTCTCCCTTCCTTCCCACCATCTTATTCCCCCCATCTCCTTACCCCCTAGCTCCTTCCCCCATCTCCTTCCCCCATCTCCTTCCCCCATCCTTCTCCCCCCATATTCTTCCCCCATCTCCTTCTCCCTTCCTTCCCCCCATCTGCTGCCCCGTATCTCCTTCCCCCTATCTACATCCCCCCCATCCCATTCCCCCGATCTCCTTCCCCCTATCTCCTTCCCCCTATCTCCTTCCCCCCATCCCCCATCTCCTTCCCCTCCATCTCCTTCCCCTCCATCTCCTTCCCCTCCATCTCGTTCCCCTCCATCTCCTTCCCCCCATCTCCTTCCCCCTGATCTCCATCCCCCCATCTCCTTCCCCCTTCCTTTTCCCCGATCTCCTTCCCCCTATCTCCGTCCCTCAATCTACTTCCCCCTTCCTTCCTTCCCTCCCATCTCCTTCCCCCTTCCTACCCACCCCATCTCCTTCCCCCTTCCTACCCACCGCATCTCCTTCCCCCTATCTCCTTCCCCCTTCCTTCCCCCCTCTCCTTCTCCCCTATCTCTTCCCACCATCTCCTTCCCACATCTCCTTCACCCTTCCGTCCCTCCCATCTCCTTCCCCCTTCGTACACCCCCAATTCCTTCCCCCCATCTCCTTCCACCTTCTTTCCTCCACTCTCCTTCCCCCCATCTCCTTCCCCTTCCTTCCCCATCTCCTTCTCCCCTATCTCCTTCCCTCTCCCTTCCCACATCTCCTTCCCCCCATCTCCTTCCCCCCTCTCCTTCCCCATCTCCTGCCCCCTTCCTTCTCCCCTATCTCCTTCCCCCCATCTCCATCCCCCATCCTCTTCCCCTTCCTTCCCCACATTTACTTCTTCCCTATTTCCTTCCTCCCTCTCCTTCCCCCCATCTCCTTCCCCCTTCCTTCCCCCCAATCTGCTTCCCCCATCTCCTTCCCCCTTACTTGCCCCTATCTCCTTCCCCCCATCTCTTTCCCCCTTCCTTCCCCATCTCCTTCCCCCTATCTCCTTCACCCTTCCTTCCCCCATCTCCTTCCCCCTTACTTGCCCCCCATCTCCTACCCCCCTCCTTACCCCTATCTGCTTCACCATCTCCTTCCCCCTTCCTTCCCCCTATCTCCTTCCCCATCTTCTACCCCTTCCTTCCCCATCTCCTTCCCCCTATCTCCTTCACCCTTCCTTCCCCCCATCTCCTTCCCCCTTCCTGCCCCCCAATCTGGTTCCCTCTACCTCCTTCCCCCTTCCTTCCCGCCCATCTCCTTCCCCCCCACCTTCCCCCATCTCCTTCCCCCCCATCTCCTTCCCCCCTTCCTTCCCCCCATCTCCTTCCCCCTTCGTTCCCCCATCTACTTCCCCCTATCTCCTTCCCCCTTTCTTCCCCCATCTCCTTCCCCTTCTTTCCCCTACTCTCCTTTCCCCATCTCCTTCCCCCTTCCTTCCCCCTATCACCTTTCCCCTTCCATCCCCCATCTCCTTCTCCCCTATCTCCTTCCCCCTTCCTTCCCCCATCTCCTTCCCCCATCCCCTTACCCCATCTCCTTCCCCCTTCCTTCCCTCTCCTCTCCTTTCCCCCTTCCTTCCCCCTTCCTTCCCCCATCTCCTTCTCCCCTATCTCCTTCCCCACCTCTCCTTCCCCCCATCTCCTTCTCCCTTCCTTCCCCCTTTCTCCTTCTCCCCCATCTCCTTCCCCCTTCCTTCCCCCATCTCCTTCTCCCCTATCTCCTTCCCCCTTCATTCCCCCTATCTCGTTCTCCTCTATCTCCTTACCCCATCCTTCCCCCATCTCCTTCTCCCCTATCTCCTACCCACTTATCTCCTTCCCCCTGTCTCCTTCCCACTTTCTTGCCCCCATTTACTCCTCCCCTATTTCCTTCCTCCCTCTCCTTCCCCCCATCTCCTTCCCCCTTCCTTCCCCCCAATCTGATTCCCCCCTACCTCCTTCCCGCCCATCTCCTTCCCCCTTCTTCCCCCATCTCCTTCCCCCATCTCATTCCCCCATCTCCTTCCCCCTTCGTTCCCCCATCTCCTTCCCCCTTCCTTCCCCCCTATTTCCTTCACCCCTCTCCTTCTCCCCATCTCCTTCTCCCTTCCCCCTTTCTCCTTCTCCCCTATTTCCTTCCGCCTTCCTTCCCCCCACCTCCTTCTCCCCTATCTCCTTCGCCCTTCCTTCCCCACCATCTCCTTCTCCTCTATCTCCTACCCCCTTATCTCCTTCCCCCATCTCCTTCCCCATCTCCTTCCCCCTTCCTTCCCCCATCTCCTCCTCCCCTATCTCCTACCCACTTATCTCCTCCCCCATATCCTTCCCCCTATCTCCTTCCCCCTTCCTTCACCCCATAGCCGCCTCCCCTATCTCCTACCCACTTATCTCCTCCCCCTATCTCCTTCCCCCTATCTCCTTCCTCCCTCTCCTTTCCCCCATCTCCTTCCCCCTTCCTTCCCCCATCTCCTCCTCCCCTATCTCCTACCCACTTATCTCCTCCCCCATATCCTTCCCCCTTCCTTCACCCCATAGCCGCCTCCCCTATCTCCTACCCACTTATCTCCTCCCCCTATCTCCTTCCCCCATCTCCTTCCTCCCTCTCCTTTCCCCCATCTCCTTCACCCCTCCTTCCCCACCTAACTCCTCCCCATCTCCTTTCCCCATTCCTTCCCCACATCTCCTTTCGCCCTATCTCCTTCCCCCTTCCTTCCGCCCCAATCTCCTTCCCCCTTCTCCTTCCCCCTTCCTTCCCCTCCCATCACCATCCCCTATCTCGTTCCCCCCATCTCCTTCCCCCTTCCTTCCGCCCCAATCTCCTTCCCCCTTCTCCTTCCCCCTTCCTTCCCCTCCCATCACCATCCCCTATATCGTTCCCCCCATCTCCTTCCCCCTTCCTTCACCCATCTCCTTCCCCCTTCCTTATCCCCATATCCTTCCCCCATCTCCTTCTCCCTTCCTTCCCACCATCTTATTCCCCCCATCTCCTTACCCCCTAGCTCCTTCCCCCATCTCCTTCCCCCATCTCCTTCCCCCATCCTTCTCCCCCCATATTCTTCCCCCATCTCCTTCTCCCTTCCTTCCCCCCATCTCCTGCCCCGTATCTCCTTCCCCCTATCTACATCCCCCCCATCCCATTCCCCCGATCTCCTTCCCCCTATCTCCTTCCCCCTATCTCCTTCCCCCCATCCCCCATCTCCTTCCCCTCCATCTCCTTCCCCTCCATCTCCTTCCCCTCCATCTCGTTCCCCTCCATCTCCTTCCCCCCATCTCCTTCCCCCTGATCTCCATCCCCCCATCTCCTTCCCCCTTCCTTTTCCCCGATCTCCTTCCCCCTATCTCCGTCCCTCAATCTACTTCCCCCTTCCTTCCTTCCCTCCCATCTCCTTCCCCCTTCCTACCCACCCCATCTCCTTCCCCCTTCCTACCCACCGCATCTCCTTCCCCCTATCTCCTTCCCCCTTCCTTCCCCCCTCTCCTTCTCCCCTATCTCTTCCCACCATCTCCTTCCCACATCTCCTTCCCCCTTCCGTCCCTCCCATCTCCTTCCCCCTTCGTACACCCCCAATTCCTTCCCCCTATCTCCTTCTCCCCTATCTCCTTCCCCTTTCCTTCCCCCTATCTCCTTCTCCCCCATCTCCTTCCCCCCATCTCCTTCCCCCATCTCCTTCCCCCTTCCTTCCCTCCACTCTCCTTCCCCCTTCCCACCCCCATCTCCTTCCCCCTATCTCCTTTCCCCATTCCTTCCCCCATCTCCTTCCCCCCGATCTCCTTCCCCCTTCCTTCCACACCTATCTCCTTCCTCCTCGATCTCCTTCCAACATCTTCTACCAACTTCCTTCCCCCACTCTCCTTCCCCCTTCCTACCCCTCTATCCCCTTCCCCCTTCCTTCCCCTCATCTCCTTCCCCCTATCTCCTTCCCCCTATCTCCTTCCCCCTTCCTTCCCCCCGTCTCCTTCACCGCTATCTTATTCCCCCAGATCCCCTTCTCCCCTACTTCCTTCGCCCCATCTCCTTCACCCAAACCCCTTCCCACCTCCTTGCCCCCATGTCTCCTTCCCCCTATCTCCTTCCCCCATCCTTCTCCCCCCCATATTCTTCCCCCCATCTCCTTCTCCCTTCCTTCCCCCATCTCCTTCCCCGTATCTCCTTCCCCCTATCTACTTCCCCCCATCTCCTTCCCCCTATCTCCTTCCCCCCATCTTCTTCCCCCATCTCCTTCCCCTCCATCTCCTTCCCCTCCATCTCCTTCCTCCTGATCTCCTTCCTCCCATCTCCTTCCCCTTATCTCCTTCCCCCTTATCTCCTTCCCCATCTCCTTCCCCCTTATCTCCTTCCCCCATCTCCTTCCCCCATCTCCTTCCCCATTATCTCCATCCCCCCATCTCCTTCCCCCTTCCTTCCCCCATCTCCTTTTCCCCGATCTCCTTCCCCCTATCTCCATCCCTCTATCCACTTCCCCCTTCCTTCCTTCCCTCCCATCTCCTTCCCCCTTCCTACCCACCCCATCTCCTTCCCCCTATCTCCTTCCCCTTCCTTCCCCCTCTCCTTCTCCCCTATATCTTTCTCCCCATCTCCTTCCCCCATCTCCTTCCCCCTTCCGTCCCTCCCATCTCCTTCACCCTTCGTACACCCCCAACTCCTTCCCCCCATCTCCTTCCCCTTTCCTTCCCCCCATCTCCTTCTCCCCTATCTGCTTCCCCCATCTCCTTCCCCCTTCCTTCCCTCCCCTCTCCTTCCCCCTTCCCACCCCCATCTCCTTCCCCCTTCCTTTCCCCTATCTCCTTCCCCCCTCTCCTTCCTCCCATCTCCTTCCCCCTTCCTTCCCCCATCTCCTTCTCCCCTATCTACTTCACCCTTCCTTCTCCCCATCTCCTTCCCCCATCTCCTTCCCCCTTCCTTTCCCCCGTCTCCTTCTCCCCTATCTCCTTCCTCCCTCTCCTTTCCCCCATCTACTTCCCCCCTCCATCCCCCTATCTCGGTCCCCCCATCGCCTTCCCCCTTATCTCCTTCCCCCATCTCCTTCCCCCATCTCCTTCCCCATTATCTCCATCCCCCCATCTCCTTCCCCCTTCCTTCCCCCATCTCCTTTTCCCCGATCTCCTTCCCCCTATCTCCATCCCTCTATCCACTTCCCCCTTCCTTCCTTCCCTCCCATCTCCTTCCCCCTTCCTACCCACCCCATCTCCTTCCCCCTATCTCCTTCCCCTTCCTTCCCCCTCTCCTTCTCCCCTATATCTTTCTCCCCATCTCCTTCCCCCATCTCCTTCCCCCTTCCGTCCCTCCCATCTCCTTCACCCTTCGTACACCCCCAACTCCTTCCCCCCATCTCCTTCCCCTTTCCTTCCCCCCATCTCCTTCTCCCCTATCTGCTTCCCCCATCTCCTTCCCCCTTCCTTCCCTCCCCTCTCCTTCCCCCTTCCCACCCCCATCTCCTTCCCCCTTCCTTTCCCCTATCTCCTTCCCCCCTCTCCTTCCTCCCATCTCCTTCCCCCTTCCTTCCCCCATCTCCTTCTCCCCTATCTACTTCACCCTTCCTTCCCCCCATCTCCTTCCCCCATCTCCTTCCCCCTTCCTTCCCTCCACTCTCCTTCCCCCTTCCCACCCCCATCTCCTTCCCCCATCTCCTTCCCCCCGATCTCCTTCCCCCTTCCTTCCACACCTATCTCCTTCCTCCTCGATCTCCTTCCAACATCTTCTACCAACTTCCTTCCCCCACTCTCCTTCCCCCTTCCTACCCCTCTATCCCCTTCCCCCTTCCTTCCCCTCATCTCCTTCCCCCTATCTCCTTCCCCCTATCTCCTTCCCCCTTCCTTCCCCCCGTCTCCTTCACCGCTATCTTATTCCCCCAGATCCCCTTCTCCCCTACTTCCTTCGCCCCATCTCCTTCACCCAAACCCCTTCCCACCTCCTTGCCCCCATGTCTCCTTCCCCCTATCTCCTTCCCCCATCCTTCTCCCCCCATATTCTTCCCCCCATCTCCTTCTCCCTTCCTTCCCCCCATCTCCTTCCCCGTATCTCCTTCCCCCTATCTACTTCCCCCCATCTCCTTCCCCCTATCTCCTTCCCCCCATCTTCTTCCCCCATCTCCTTCCCCTCCATCTCCTTCCCCTCCATCTCCTTCCTCCTGATCTCCTTCCTCCCATCTCCTTCCCCTTATCTCCTTCCCCCTTATCTCCTTCCCCATCTCCTTCCCCCTTATCTCCTTCCCCCATCTCCTTCCCCCATCTCCTTCCCCATTATCTCCATCCCCCCATCTCCTTCCCCCTTCCTTCCCCCATCTCCTTTTCCCCGATCTCCTTCCCCCTATCTCCATCCCTCTATCCACTTCCCCCTTCCTTCCTTCCCTCCCATCTCCTTCCCCCTTCCTACCCACCCCATCTCCTTCCCCCTATCTCCTTCCCCTTCCTTCCCCCTCTCCTTCTCCCCTATATCTTTCTCCCCATCTCCTTCCCCCATCTCCTTCCCCCTTCCGTCCCTCCCATCTCCTTCACCCTTCGTACACCCCCAACTCCTTCCCCCCATCTCCTTCCCCTTTCCTTCCCCCCATCTCCTTCTCCCCTATCTGCTTCCCCCATCTCCTTCCCCCTTCCTTCCCTCCCCTCTCCTTCCCCCTTCCCACCCCCATCTCCTTCCCCCTTCCTTTCCCCTATCTCCTTCCCCCCTCTCCTTCCTCCCATCTCCTTCCCCCTTCCTTCCCCCATCTCCTTCTCCCCTATCTACTTCACCCTTCCTTCTCCCCATCTCCTTCCCCCATCTCCTTCCCCCTTCCTTTCCCCCGTCTCCTTCTCCCCTATCTCCTTCCTCCCTCTCCTTTCCCCCATCTACTTCCCCCCTCCATCCCCCTATCTCGGTCCCCCCATCGCCTTCCCCCATCTCCTTCCCCCTTCCTTCCCCCCATGTCCATCCCCCTTCCTTCCCCCATCTCCTTCCCCCTTATCTCCTTCCCCCATTCCTTGCCCCCATCTCCTTCCCCCATTCTTCTTCCACCTTCCTTCCCCACCTATCTCCTTCCCCCTCGATCTCTGTCTACCAGCTCCTTCCCCCATTCTCCTTCCCCCCATTTCCATCCCATTCCTTCCCCCATCTCCTTCTCCCCATCTCCTACCCCCTTATCACCTTCCACCCATCTCCTTCCCCCTATCTCCTTCCCCCTTCCTTCCCCCCATCTCTTTTTCCCTTATTTCCTTCCTCCCTCTCCTTTCCCCATCTGCTTCCCCCATTCCTTCCCCCCATCTCCTTCCTCCCTCTCCTTTCCCCCATCTACTTCCCCCCTCCATCCCCCTATCTCGTTCCCCCCATCTCCTTCCCCCATCTCCTTCCCCCTTCCGTCCCTCCCATCTCCTTCCCCCTTCGTACACCCCCAACTCCTTCCCCCATCTCCTTCCCCCTTCCTTCCCACCATCTCCTTCTCCCTTCCTTCCCCCTTTCACCTTCTCCCCTATCTCCTTCCCCCATCTCCTTCCCCCTTCCTTTCCCCCGTCTCCTTCTCCCCATCTCCTTCCTCCCTCTCCTTTCCCCCATCTACTTCCCCCCTCCATCCCCCTATCTCGGTCCCCCCATCGCCTTCCCCCATCTCCTTCCCCCTTCCTTCCCCCCATGTCCATCCCCCTTCCTTCCCCCATCTCCTTCCCCCTTATCTCCTTCCCCCATTCCTTGCCCCCATCTCCTTCCCCCATTCTTCTTCCACCTTCCTTCCCCACCTATCTCCTTCACCCTCGATCTCTGTCTACCAGCTCCTTCCCCCATTCTCCTTCCCCCCATTTCCATCCCATTCCTTCCCCCATCTCCTTCTCCCCATCTCCTACCCCCTTATCACCTTCCACCCATCTCCTTCCCCCTATCTCCTTCCCCCTTCCATCCCCCCATCTCTTTTTCCCTTATTTCCTTCCTCCCTCTCCTTTCCCCATCTGCTTCCCCCTTCCTTCCCCCCATCTCCTTCCTCCCTCTCCTTTCCCCCATCTACTTCCCCCCTCCATCCCCCTATCTCGTTCCCCCATCTCCTTCCCCCATCTCCTTCCCCCTTCCGTCCCTCCCATCTCCTTCCCCCTTCGTACACCCCCAACTCCTTCCCCCATCTCCTTCCCCCTTCCTTCCCACCATCTCCTTCTCCCTTCCTTCCCCCTTTCACCTTCTCCCCTATCTCCTTCCCCCATCTCCTTCCCCCTTCCTTCCCTCCCCTCTCCTTCCCCCTTCCTTCCCGCTATGTCCTTCTCCCCGATCTCCTTCCCCCCTCTCCTTCCCCCCCTCTCCTTCCTCCCATCTCCTTCCCCCTTCCTTCCCCATCTCCTTCTCCCCTATCTCCTTCCCCCTTCCTTCCCCCATCTCCTTCTCCCCTATCTCCTTCCTCCCTCTCCTTTCCCCCATCTACTTCCCCCCTCCATCCCCCTATCTCGTTCATTCCATCTCCTTCCCCTATCTCCTTCCCCCTTCCTTCCCCCCATGTCCATCCCCCTTCCTTCCCCCATCTCCTTCCCCCTTATCTCCTTTCCCCATTCCTTGCCCCCATCTCCTTCCCCCATTCTTCTTCCCCCTTCCTTCCCAACCTATCTCCTTCCCCCTCGATCTCTGTCCACCATCTCCTTCCCCCTTCCTTCCCCCACTCTCCTTCCCCCCTATTTCCTTCCCCTTCCTTCCCCCATCTCCTTCTCCCTATCTCCTACCCCCTTATCTCCTTCCACCCATCTCCTTCCCCCTATCTCCTTCCCCCTTCCTTCCCCCCATCTCTTTCTCCCTTATTTCCTTCCTCCCTCTCCTTCCCCCATCTCCTTCCCCTTTCCATCCCCCCATCTCCTTTCACCCTCTCCTTCCCCCATCTCTTTTCCCCATCTCCTTCCGCCTTCCTACCCCTTCTACCTCTTTCCTCCAGCTCCTTCCCCCATCTCCTTCCCCCTTCCTTCGCCCATCTCCTTCCCCCCTCTCTCCTTCCCCCATCATTCTCCCCCCATATTCTTCCCCCATCTCCTTCTCCCTTCCTTCCCCCTATCTCCTTCCCCCTATCTACTTCCCCCACTCTCCTTCCCCCATCTCCTTCCCCCTGATCTCCTTCCCCCATCTCCTTCCCCCTTATCTCCTTCTCCCATCGCCTTCCCCCTTATCTCCTTCCCCCCATCTCCTTCCCCCTTTCTTCCCCCATCTCCTTTTCCCCGATCTCCTTCCCCCTACCTCCGTCCCCCCATCTACTTCCCCGTTACTTCCTTCCCTCCCATCTCCTTCCCCCTTCCTACCCACTCCATCTATTTCCCCTCATCTCCTTCCCCCTTCCTTCCCCCATCTCCTTCTCCCCTATCTCTTTCCCCCTATCTCCATCCCCCTATCTACTTCCCCCTGCCTTCCTTCCCTCCCATCAACTTCCCCCTTCCTACCCACCCCATCTCCTTCTCCCCCATCTCCTTCCCCCTTCCGTCCCTCCCATCTCCTTCCCCCTTCCTACCCTCCCATCCCCTTCCCACCTATCTCCTTCCCCTTTTCTCATTCCCCATAACGCCATCCCCCTTCCTACCCCACTATCTCCTTCCCCCTATCACCTTTCCCCTTCCTTCCCCCCATCTCCTTCTCCTCTAAATCCTTCCCCCTTCCTTACCCCCCTCCTTCCCCCATCTCCTTCTAACTTCCTTCCCCCTTTCTCCTTCTCCCCTATCTCCTTCCCCCTTCCTTCCCCATCTCCTTCTCCCCTATCTCCTTCCCCCTTCCTTCTGCCCCAATCTCCTTCCCCCCATCTCCTTCCCCCTTCCTTCCCCTCCTATCTCCTTCCCCATCTCCTTCCCCATCTCCTTCCCCCTTCCTTCCCCTCCTATCTCCTTCCCCCATCTCCTTCCCCATCTCCTTCCCCCTTCCTTTCCCCCCATATCCTTCCCCCTATCTCCTTCCCTCTATCGCCTTTCCCCGTTCCTACCCCCATCTCCTTCCCCCCTATCTCCTTCCCCCTTCTTTCCCCCATCCCCTTCCCCCCTATCTCCTTCCCCCTTTCTCCTTCCCCATAACGCCGACCCCCTTCCTACCCCACTATCTCCTTCCCCCTATCACCTTTCCCCTTCCTTCCCCCATCTCCTTCTCCTCTAAATCCTTCCCCCTTCCTTACCCCCCCTCCTTCCCCATCTCCTTCTAACTTCCTTCCCCCTTTCTCCTTCTTCCCTATCTCCTTTCCCCTTCCTTCCCCCCATCTCCTCCTCCCCTATCTCCTACCCACCTATCTCCTTCCATCATCTCCTTCCCCCTTCCTTCCCCGTCTCCTTCTCCCCTATCTCCTTCCTTCATCTCCTTCCCCCCATCTCCTTCCCCCCATCTCCTTTCCCCATTCCTTCCACCCCTATCTCCTTCCCCCCATCTCCTTCCCCCTTCCTTCCCCGCCTATCTACTTCCCCCCTATCTCCTTCCCCCTTCCTTCTGCCCCAATCTCCTTCCCCCATCTCCTTCCCCCTTCCTTCCCCTCCTATCTCCTTCCCCATCTCCTTCCCCATCTCCTTCCCCCTTCCTTCCCCTCCTATCTCCTTCCCCTATCTCCTTCCCCATCTCCTTCCCCCTTCTTTTCCCCCCATATCCTTCCCCCTATCTCCTTCCCTCTATCTCCTTTCCCCATTCCTACCCCCATCTCCTTCTCCCTTATTTCCTTCTTCCCTCTCCTTCCCCCATCTCCTTCCCACTTCCTTCCCTCAATCTCCTACCCCCATCTCCTTCCCCCTTCCTTCCCCCATCTCCTTCCCCCACATCTCCTTCCCCCTTCCTTCCTCCTACCTCCTTCCCCCATCTCCTTCTCCCCTATCTCCTTCCTCCCTCTCCTTTCCCCCATCTCCTTCCCTCCTCCTTCCCCCCCTAACTCCTTAGACATCTCCTTTCCCCATTCCTTCCCCCATCTCCTTCCGCCCTTTCTCCTTCCCCCTTCCTTCCCCACCTATCTACTTCCCCCATCTCCTTGCCCCCAAACCGTCCCACCATCTCCTTCTCCCTTTCTTCCCACTTTCTACTTCTCCCCTATCTCCTTCCCCCTTCCTTCCCCCTGTCTCCTTCTCCCCTATCTCCTTCCCCCCATCTCCTTCCGCCTTCCTTCCCACCATCTCCTTCCCCCTTATCTCCTTTCCCCATTCCTTGCCCCCATCTCCTTCCCCCATTCTTCTTCCCCCTTCCTTCCCAACCTATCTCCTTCCCCCTTGATCTCTGTCCACCAGCTCCTTCCCCCTTCCTTCCCCCACTCTCCTTCCCCCCTATTTCCTTCCCCTTCCTTCCCCCATCTCCTTCTCCCTATCTCCTACCCCCTTATCTCATTCCACCCATCTCATTCCCCCTTCCTTCCCCCCATCTCCTTCTCCCCTATCTCTTTCCCCCTATCTCCATCCCCCCTATCAACTTCCCCCTTCCTTCCTTCCCTCCCATCTCCTTCCCCCTTCCGTCCCTCCCATCTCCTTCCCCCTTCCTACCCTCCCATCCCCTTCCCACCTATCTCCTTCCCCCTTTCCCCTTCCCCGTAACGCCATCCCCCTTCCTACCCCCACTATCTCCTTCCCCCTATCACCTTTCCCCTTTCTTCCCCCATCTCCTTCTCCCCTAAATCCTTCCCCCTTCCTTACACCCCCTCCTTCCCCATCTCCTTCTAACTTCCTTCCCCCTTTCTCCTTCTTCCCTATCTCCTTTCCCCTTCCTTCCTCCCTATCTCCATCTCCCCTATCTCCTTCCCCCTTCCTTCCCCCCATCTCCTCCTCGCCTATCTCCTACCCACTTATCTCCTTCCCCCATCTCCTTCCCCCTTCCTTCCCAATCTCCTTCTCCCCTATCTCCTTCCTCCATCTCCTTCCCCCCATCTCCTTCCCCCATCTCCTTTCCCCCTTCCTTCCCCTCCTATCTCCTTCCCCCTATCTCCTTCCCCATCTCCTTCCCCCTTCCTTCCCCTCCTATCTCCTTCCCCCATCTCCTTCCCCATCTCCTTCCCCCTTCCTTTCCCCCCATATCCTTCCCCCTTATTTCCTTCGTCGCTCCCCTTCCCCCATCTCCTTCTCCCTTCCTTCCCCCATCTCCTTCCCCCACATCTCCTTCCCCCTCCCTTCCCCCCTACCTCCTTCCCTCATCTCCTTCCCCCTTCCTCCCCCCATCTCCTTCCCCCCATCTCCTTCCCCCCTCTCCTTCCCCCCATCTCGTTCCCTCTTTCTTCCCCCCCGTCTCCTTCCCCCTATCTGCTTCCCCTTTCTTCCCCACTTCTCCTTCCCCCATCTCCTTCGCCCTTCCTTCCCTCCCATCTCCTTCCCCCTTCCAACACCCCCATCTCCTTTCCCCTTCATTCTCCTTATCTCCTTCTCCCCTATCTCCTTCCCACCCTCTCCTTCCCCATCTCCTTCTTCCTTCCCCCTTTCTCCTTCGCCCCATCTCCTTCCCCCTTCCTTCCCCCATCTCCTTCTCCCCTATCTCCTTCCCCCTTCCTCCCCCATCTCCTTCTTCCCTATCTCCTACCCCCTTATCTCCTTCCCCTCATCTCCTTCCCCCTATCTCCTTCCCCCTTCCTTCCCCCATCTCTTTCTCCCCTATCTCCTTCCTCCCTCTCCTTTCCCCCATCTCCTTCCCTCCTCCTTCCCCCCCTAACGCCTTAGACATCTCCTTTCCCCATTCCTTCCCCCATCTCCTTCCGCCCTTTCTCCTTCCCCCTTCCTTCCCCACCTATCTACTTCCCCCATCTCCTTCCCCCTTCCTTCCACCCATCTCCTTCTCCCCTATCTCATTCCCCCCTATATCCTTCACCCCATTTCCTTCCCCCTCCTTCCCCCATCTCCTTTCCCCTATCTCCTTCCCCCTATCTACTTCCCCCCACTCTCCTTCCACCATCTCCTTCCCCTCCATCTCCTTCCCCCTGATCTCCTTCCCCCCATCTCCTTCCCCCACTCTCCTTCCCCCATCTCCTTCCCCTCCATCTCCTTCCCCCTGATCTCCTTCCCCCCATCTCATTCCCCCTTATCTCCTTCTCCCATCGCCTTCCCCCTTATCTCCTTCCCCCCATCTCCTTCCCCCTTTCTTCCCCCATCTCCTTTTTCCCCGATCTCCTTCCCCCTACCTCCGTCCCCCCATCTACTTCCCCCTTCCTTCCTTCCCTCCCATCTCCTTCCCCCTTCCTACCCACCCCATCTCCGTCTGCCCTATCTCCTTCCCCCTTCCTTCCCCACATCCCCTTTCCCCTATCTCCTGATCCCATCTCCTTCCCCCTTCCGTCCCTCCCATCTCCTTCCCCTTCCTACCCTCCCATCCCCTTCCCCCCTATCTCCTTCCCCCTTTCTCCTTCCCCCGAACGCCATCCCCCTTCCTACCCCCCCATCTCCTTCCCCCTATCACCTTTCCCCTTCCTTCCCCCATCTCCTTCTCCCCTAAATCCTTCCCCCTTCCTTACCCCCCTCCTTCCCCCATCTCCTTCTAACTTCCTTCCCCCTTTCTCCTTCTTCCCTATCTCCTTCCCCCTTCCTTCCCCCCATCTCCTCCTCCCCTATCTCCTACCTACTTATCTCCTTCCCCATCTCCTTTCCCCTTCCTTCCCCATCTCCTTCCCCCCATCTCCTTCCCCCATCTCCTTCCCCCATTCCTTCCACCCCATCTCCTCCCCCCATCTCCTTCCCCCTTCCTTCCCCGCCTATCTACTTCCCCCCTATCTCCTTCCCCCTTCCTTCTGCCCCAATCTCCTTCCCCCCATCTCCTTTCCCCTTCCTTCCCCATCTCCTTCTCCCCTATCTCCTTCCTCCATCTTCTTCCCCCATCTCCTTCCCCCCATCTCCTGCCCCCATCTCCTTCCCCCATCTCCTTCCCCCATTCCTTCCACCCCTATCTCCTCCCCCCATCTCCTTCCCCCTTCCTTCCCCGCCTATCTACTTCCCCCCTATCTCCTTCCCCCTTCCTTCTGCCCCAATCTCCTTCCCCCATCTCCTTTCCCCTTCCTTCCCCATCTCCTTCTCCCCTATCTCCTTCCTCCATCTCCTTCCCCCCATCTCCTTCCCCCCATCTCCTTCCCCCATCTCCTTCCCCCATTCCTTCCACCCCTATCTCCTCACCCCCATCTCCTTCCCCCTTCCTTCCCCGCCTATCTACTTCCCCCCTATCTCCTTCCCCCTTCCTTCCCCTCCTATCTCCTTCCCCCTATCTCCCTACCCCTTCCTACCCCCATCTCCTTCTCCCTGATTTCCTTCCTCCCTCTCCTTCCCCCATCTCCTTCCCCCTTCCTTCACCCACATCTCCTTCCCCCTCGATCTCCTTCCACCATTTCCTTCCCCCTTCGTTCCTCCATCTCCTTCTCTACATCTCCTACCCCCTTATCCCCTTCCCCCCTATCTCCATCCCTCTATCTCCTTTCCCCTTACTACCCCCCATCTCCTTCTCCCTTATTTCCTTCGTCCCTCTCCTTCCCCCATCTCCTTCCCACTTCCTTCCCTCAATCTCCTACCCCCATCTCCTTCCCCCCATCTCCTTCCCCCACATCTCCTTCCCCCTTCCTTCCCCCCTACCTCCTTCCCCCATCTCCTTCCCCCTTCCTCCTCCCATCTCCTTCCCCCCTATCTCCTTCCCCCTTCTTTCCCCCCTCTCCTTCCCCCCATCTCGTTCCCTCTTCCTTCCCCCCGTCTCCTTCCCCCTATCTGCTTCCCCTTTCTTCCCCACTACTCCTTCCCCCATCTCCTTCCCCCCTCCTTCCCTCCCATCTCCTTCCCCCTTCCAACACCCCCATCTCCTTCCCCCTTCATTCCCCCTATCTCCTTCTCCCCTATCTCCTTCCCACCCTCTCCTTCCCCATCTCCTTCTTCCTTCCCCCTTTCTCCTTCGCCCCATCTCCTTCCCCCTTCCTTCCCCCATCTCCTTCTCCCCTATCTCCTTCCCCCTTCCTCCCCATCTCCTTCTTCCCTATCTCCTAACCCCTTATCTCCTTCCCCCCATCTCCTTCCCCCTATCTCCTTCCCCCTTCCTTCCCCCATCTCCTTCTCCCCTATCTCCTTCCTCCCTCTCCTTTCCCCCAACTCCTTCCCTCCTCCTTCCCCCCTAACTCCTTAGACATCTCCTTTCCCCATTCCTTCCCCCCATCTTCTTCCGCCCTTTCTCCTTCCCCCTTCCTTCCCCACCTATCTACTTCCCACATCTCCTTCCCCCTTCCTTCCCCCCATCTCCTTCTCCCCTATCTCCTTCCCCCTATCTCCATCCCCCCTATCTACTTCCCCCTTCCTTCCTTCCCTCCCATCTCCTTCCCCCTTCCTACCCCCCAACTCCTTCCCCCATCTCCTTCCCCCTTACTTCCCCCATCTCCTTCTCCCCTAGCTCCTTCCCCCTATCTCCATCCCCCCTATCTACTTCCCCCTTCCTTCCTTCCCCCATCTCCTTCCCACTTCCTTCCCCTTTCTCCTTCTCCACTATCTCCTTCCCCCTTCCTTCCCCATCTCCTTCTTCCCTAGCTCCTACCCCCTTATCTCCTTCCCCCATCTCTTTCCCCCTATCTCCTTCCCCCTTCCTTCCTCCATCTCCTTTCCCCCTATCTCCTTCCCCCTTCCTTCCGCCCCAATCTCCTTCCCCCATCTCCTTCCCCCATCCTTCCCCCATCTACTTCCCATCTCTTTCCCTCTATCTCCTTCCCCCTTCCTTCCATCCCTATCTCCTTCCCCATCTCCTTCCCCCTTCCTTCCCCTCCTATCTCCTTCCCCAATCTCCTTCCGCCCCATCTCCTTCCCCCTTCCTTCCCCCCCATATCCTTCCCCTATGTCCTTACCCCCTACCTCTTTCCCCCATCTCCTTCCCCTTCCTTCCCCATCACCTTCTCCCCATCTCCTTCCCCCATCTCCTCCCCCCTTCCTTCCCCCATCTACTTCCCATCTCTGTCCCTCTATCTCCTTCCCACTTCCTTCCCTCAATCTCCTACCCCCATCTCCTTCCCCCTTCCTTCCCCCCCATATCCTTCCCCTATGTCCTTACCCCCTACCTCTTTCCCCCATCTCCTTCCCCTTCCTTCCCCATCACCTTCTCCCCATCTCCTTCCCCCATCTCCTCCCCCCTTCCTTCCCCCATCTACTTCCCATCTCTGTCCCTCTATCTCCTTCCCCCTTCCTTCCATCCCGATCTCCTTCCCCATCTCCTTCCCCCTTCCTTCCCCTCCTATCTCCTTCCCCCTATCTCCCTCCCCCCTCTCCTTCCCCCTTCCTTCCCCCCCATATCCTTCCCCACTATCTCCTTCTGCCTTCCTTCCCCCCATCTCCTTCCCCCAGCTCCTTCCCCTTTCCTTCCCCCAATCTTCTTCCCCTCTCCTTCCCCCTCTCCTTCCCCCTATCTCCTTCCCGCTTCCTCCCCATCTCCTTCTTCCCTATCCTTCCTCCCTCTCCTTCCCCCCATCTCCTACCACTTCCTTCCCTCCAATCTCCTTCACCCCATCTCCTTCCCCCTTCCTTCCCCTCCTATCTCCTTCCCCCCTATCTCCTTCCCCCTTCCTTCCTAACCCCCATCTCCTTCGCACCTATCTCCTTCCCCTTTCCTTCCCACCTATCTCCTACCCCCATCTCCTTCCCCCCATCTCCTTCCCCCCATCTCCTTCCCCCCTCTCCTTCCCCCCATCTCCTTCCCACTTTCTTCCCCCCTATCTCCTTCACCCTTCCTTCCCCACTATCCCCTTCTCCCCTATCTCCTACCCCCTTATCGCCTTCCTCCCTATCTCCTTCCCCCATCTACTTCCCCCTTGCTTCCCCCCATTTACTTCACCCGTATTTCCTTCCTCCCTCTCCTTCCCCCATCTCCTTCCCCCTTCCTTCCCCCTTCCTTCCCCTCTATCTCCTTCCCCATCTCCTTCCCCATTCCTACCCCTTCTCCTTCCCCCATCTTCTTCCCCCTTCTTTCCCCCATCTCCTTCCCCCCATCTCCTTCCACCTTCTTTCCCCCCTTTCCTTCCCCCATCTCCTTCCCCTTCCTTCCCCCATCACCTTTCCCCTTCATTCCCCCATCTCCTTCTCCGCTATCTCCTTCCCACTTCCTTCCCCCATCTCCTTCCCCCTTCCTTCCCCCCATCTCCTTCCCCCTTCCTTCCTTCCCCTCTCCTTCCCCCTTCCTTCCCCCATCTCCTTCCCCCTTCCTTCCTTGCCCTCTCCTTCCCCCTTCCTTCCCCCCATCTCCTTCCCCCTTCCTTCCTTCCCCTCTCCTTCCCACTTCCTACCCCATCTCCTTCCCCCCATCTCCTTCCCCCTTCCTTCCCCCTTTCGCCTTCTCCCCTATCTCCTTCCCCCACCTCTCCTTCCCCCCATCTCCTTCCCCCTTCCTTCCCCCTTTCGCCTTCTACCCTATCTCCTTACCCCGTCTTTCCCCAAGTACTTCTCCCCTATCACCTTCCCCCTTCCTTCCCCCCTTTCTCCTAACCCCTTATCTCCTTCCCCCCCATCTCCTTCCCACATCTCCTTCCCCCTTATCTCCTTCCCCCCATCTCCTTCCCCCATCTCCTTTCCCCTTATCTCCATCCCCCCATCTCCTTCTCCCTTCCTTCCCCCTATCACATTTTCCCCTATCTCCTTCCCCCATCTCCTTCCCCTTCCTTCCTTCCCTCCCATCTCCTTCCCCTTCCTACCACCCCCATCTCCTTCCCCTCTATCTCCTTCGCCCTTCTTTCCCCCATCTCCTTCTCCCCTATCTCCTTCCCCCTATCTCCTTCACACCATCTCTTTCCCCCCTATCTCCTTCCCCCTTCCTTCCCTCCCATCTCCTTCCCCCTTACTACGCCCCATCTTCTTCCCCACTATCTCCTTCCCCATCTCCTTCCCCCATCCTTCTCCCCCCATATTCTTCCCCTCATCTCCTTCTCCCTTCCTCTCCCCATCTCCTTCCCCCCATCTCCTTCCCTCTGATCTCCTTCCCCCCATCTCCTTCCACCTTATCTCCTTCCCCTTCTCCTTCCCCCTTATCTCCTTCCCCCTTCCTTCCTTCCCACCCATCTCATTCCCCCTTCCTACCCACCCGATCTCCTTCCCCCTAGCTCCTTCACCCTTCCTTCCCCACATCTCCTTCCCCCCATCTCCTTCCCACTCTCTCCTTCCCCCTTCCGTCCCTCCCATCTCCTTCCCCCTTCCTACCCCCCCAACCCCTTCCCCCCTATCTCCTTCCCCCTTTCTCCTTCCCCCTTCCTTCCCCCATCTCCGGTTTCCTCCCACACTCCAAAGATGTGCAGGTCAGGTGAATTGGCCATGCTAAATTGCCCATAGTGTTAGGTAAGGGGTAAATGTAGATGTAGGGGTATGGGTGGGTTACGCTTCGGCGGGGCGGTGTGGACTTGTTGGGCCGAAGGGCCTGTTTCCACACTGTAAGTAATCTAATCTAATCTAATCTAATCTAATCTCCATCCCCCTATCACCTTTCCCCTTCCTTCCCCCCATCTCCTTCTCCACAAAATCCTTCCCCCTTCCTTACACCCCCTCCTTCCCCATCTCCTTCTAACTTGCTTCCCCCTTTCTCCTTCTTCCCTATCTTCTTCCCCCTTCCTTTCTCCCTATCTCCTTCTCCCCTATCTCCTTCCCCCTTCCTTCCCCCCATCTCCTCCTCCCCTATCTCCTACCCACTTATTTCCTTCCCCTATCTCCTTCCCCCTTCCTTCCCCCTTCTCCTTCTCCCCTATCTCCTTCCTCCATCTCCTTTCCACCATCTCCTTCACCCCTCCTTACCCCTATCTCCTTCCCCCCTATCTCCTTCCCCCATTCCTTCCACCCCTATCTCCTTCTCCCCTATCTACTTCCCCTTCCTTCCCCACCTATCTTCTTCCCCCCTATCTCCTTCCCTCTTCCTTCTGCCCCAATCTCCTTCCCCCCATCTCCTTCCCACTTCCTTCCCCTCCTATCTCCTTCTCCCTGTCTCGTTACCCCATCTCCTTCCCCTTTCCTTCCCCCCATCTCCTTCCCCCCCATATCCTTCCCCCCCATCTCCTTCTCCCTTACTTCCCCCCATCTCCTTCCCCCCATCTCCTTACCCCCGACCTCCTTCCCTCATCTCCTTCCCCCTTCCTTCCCCTATCACCTTTCCCCTTCATTCCCCTTTCCTTTCCCCAATCTTCTTCTGCCCTCCTTCCCCTATCTCCTTCCCCCTTCCTCCCCATCTCCTTCTTCCCTATCTCCTTCCCCCTTCCTTCCCCTCCTATCTCCTTCCCACCTATCTCCTACCCCCCATCTCCTTTTCCCCTATCTCCTTCCCCCTTCCTTCCTTCCCCCATCTCCTTCCCCCATCACCTTCCCCCTTTCTTCCTACCCCCATCTCCTTCCCCCCAATCTCCTTCCCCCTTCCTTCCTTCCCCATCTCCATCTCCCCATCTCCTTCCCCATCTCCTACCCCCATCCCCTTTCCCCTTCCTTCCCCATCTCCTTCTCCCCTATCTCCTTCACCCTTCCTTCCCCACTATCTCCTTCTCCTCTATCTCCTACCCCCTTATCGCCTTCCTCCCTCTCCTTCCCCCCATCTCCTTCCCCTTTCCTTCCACCCAATCTGCTTCCCCCTACCTCCTTCCCCCTTCCTCCTGCCCATCTCCTTCCCCCCTCATTCCCCCATCTCCTTCCCCCCATCTCCTTCCCTCTTCCTTCCCCCATCTCCTTCCCCCATCTCCTTCCCCCATCTCCTTCCCCCATCTCCTTCCCCCTATCACCTTTCCCCCTTCCTTTCCCCATCTCATTCTCCCCTATGTCCTTCCCCCCTCTCCTTCCCCATCTCCTTCCCGATCCTTCTCCCTTTCGCCTTCTCCCCTATCTCCTTACCCCGTCTTTCCCGCCATCTCCTTCCCCCGTATCTCCTTCCCCCTTCCTTCCCTCCCATCTCCTTCCCCCTTACGACACCCCATCTCCTTCCCCCCTATCTCCTTCCCCCTATCTCCTTCCCCCCTATCTCCTTTCCCCTTCCTTCCTTCCCTCCCATCTCCTTCCCCCTTCCTACCGCCCCATCTCCTTCCCCTCTATCTCCTTCCCCCTTCCTTCCCCCACCTCCTTCTCCCCTATATCTTTACCCCTATCTCCTTCCCCCCATCTCCTTCCCCCTATCTCCTTCCCCCTATCTCCTTCCCACCATCTCCTCCCCCCATCTCCATCCCCCTTCCTTCCCTCCCATCTCCTTCCCCCTTACTGCACCCCATCTCCTTCCCCCATCTCCTTCTCCCCTATCTCCTAACCCCCATCTCCTTCTCCCCTATCTCCTTCCCCCTTCTTCTCACCCTCTCCATCCTCCCCCCATCTCCTTCCCGCTTCCTTCCCTCCCTTCTCCTGCCCCCTTCCTACCCTCATCTCCTTCACCCCCTCTCCTGCCCCCTTCCTTCCCCCATCTCCTTCTTCCCTCCTTCACCCCATCTCCTTCCCCTTCCTTCCCCCTATCTCCTTCCCCCTTCTTTCCCCCCTCTCCTTCCCAAAATCTCCTTCCCCCTTCCATCCCCCCATCTCTTTCCCCCATCACCTTCCCCCTTCCATCCCCCCATCTCTTTCCCCCATCACCTTCCCCCTTCCATCCCCCCATCTCCTACCCCCCATCTCCTCCCCCCTTCCTTCCCTCTCATCACCTTCCCCCTTCCTACACCCCATCTCCTTCCCCTTTACTTCCCCCCTATCTCCTCCTCCCCTATCTCCTTCCCCCTTCCTTCCCCCATCTCCTTCTCCCCTATCTCCTACCCCCATCTCCTTCCCCTATCTCCTTCCCCCTTCCTTCCCCCATCTCCTTCTCCCCTATCTCCTTCTCCCCTCTCCATTCCCCATCTCCTACCCCCATCTCCTTCCCCCTATCTCCTTCCCCCTTCTTTCCCCCCTCTCCTTCCCAAAATCTCCTTCCCCCTTCCATCCCCCCATCTCTTTCCCCCATCACCTTCCCCCTTCCATCCCCCCATCTCTTTCCCCCATCACCTTCCCCCTTCCATCCCCCCATCTCTTTCCCCCATCACCTTCCCCCTTCCATCCCCCCATCTCCTACCCCCATCTCCTCCCCCTTCCTTCCCTCTCATCACCTTCCCCCTTCCTACACCCCATCTCCTTCCCCTTTACTTCCCCCCTATCTCCTCCTCCCCTATCTCCTTCCCCCTTCCTTCCCCCATCTCCTTCTCCCCTATCTCCTTCTCCCCTCTCCATTCTCCATCTCCTACCCCCATCTCCTTCCCCCTATCTCCTTCCCCCTTCCTTCCCCCATCTCCTTCTCCCCTATCTCCTTCTCCCCTCTCCATTCCCCATCTCCTTCCCCCCTCCTTCCCCCATCTCCTTCCCCCATCTCCTTCCCCCATTCCTTTCCCCCATCTCCTTCCCAACTATCTCCTTTGCCCATTCCTTCCCCCCATCTCCTTCCCCCTTCTTCCCCCATCTACTTCCCCCCATCTCCTTCCCCCTTCCTTTCCCACCTATCTCCTACCCCCTCCCTCTCCTTCCACTATCTCCTTCCCCCTTCCTTCCCCCACTCTCTTTCCCCCATATCTCTTTCCCCCTTCCTTCCCCTCTGGCTCCTTCCCCCATCTCCTTCCCCCTTCCTTATCCCCATCTCCTTCTCCGCTATCTCCTTCCCCCTTACTACCCCCATCTCCTTCCCCCCATCTATTTCCCCCCGAACTCCTTCCCCCTATTTCCTTCCCCTTGCTCCCCTCTCTCTTTCCTCCCCCCATCTCCTTCCCGCTTCCTTCCCTCCCATCTCCTGCCCCCTCCCTACCCCCATCTCCTTCCCCCCATCTCCTTCCCCCTTCCTTCCCCCATATCCTTCCACCATCTCCTTCCCCCTTCCTTCCCCCATCTCCTTCCACCATCTCCTTCCCCTTTCCTTCCCCCCATCTCCTCCCCCCCATCTCCTTCCCCCTTCCTTCCCCATCTCCTTCCCCCTTCCTTCTCCCCTATCTCCTTCCCCATTCCTTCCCTCCCATTTCCTTCCCCCCATCTCCTTCCCCCTTCCTTCCCCCTCTCCTTCCCCCATCTCCTTTCCCCTTCCTTCCCTCCCATCACCTTCCCCCTTCCTACACCTCATCTCCTTCCCCCTTCCTTCCCCCTTCCTTCCCCCCTGTCTCCTTCTCCCCTATCTCCTTCCATCCCTCTCCTTCCCCATCTCCTTCCCCTTTCCTTCCCCCTATCTCCTCCTCCCCTATCTCTTTCCTCCTTCCTTCCCCTATCTCCTTCTCCTCTATCTCCTACCCTTATCTCCTTCCCCCCATCACCTTCCCCCATCTCCTTCCCCCTTCCTTCCCCATCTCCTTCCCCACTATCTCCTTCCTCCCACTCCTTTCCCCATCTCCTTCCCCTCTCCTTCCCCCATCTCCTTCCCCCATCTCCTTTCCCCATTCCTTCCCCCATCTCCTTTCCCCCATCTCCTTCCCCCTTCTTCCCCCCATCTACTTCCCCCATCTCCTTCCACCTTCCTTCCCCTCCTATCTCCTTCCCCCTTCCTTCCTTCCCCCCATCTCCTTCCCCCTATCTCCTTCCCCCTTCCTTCCCCCTCGATCTCCTTCCACCATCTCCTTCCCCCTTCCTTCCCCCACTCTCCTTCCCCCATCTCCTTCCTTCCCCCTCCTTCCCTCCCCCCTCCTTCCCTCACCTCCTCTCCTTCCTCCCCCCTCTCCTTCTTTCCCCCCCTCCTTCCCAATCTCCTTCCTTCCCCACTCTCCTTCCCCCTCCACCCCCAATATCCTTCCCCCCTCTTTCCCCCAATGTCCTTCCTTCCCCCCTCTCCTTCCCCCTTTCCTCCCTCCTTCCCCACCTACTTCCTTCACTGCCTCCATCCCCCCTCTCTTTCCCCCCTCTCCTTCCCCGCCATCACATTCCTTTCGACCCCCCCTCCTTCCCACCCTCCTTCCTCCATCTCCATCCTTCCCCCTCTACTTCCCCCTTCCCCCAATCTCCTTCCTTCCCCCCTCTCCTCCCCTCCTTCCCCACCTCTCATTCCCCACCTCCATCCTTCCCCCTCCTTCTCCCCCTCCTTCCCTCTCATTACCTTCCTTCCCCCCATCCTTCCTTCCCCCACATCTCCTTCCTTCCCCCACATCTCCTTTCCCCCCTCCTTCCCCCATTTCCCAATCTCCTTCTCCCCTTCCCCCCATCTTCCTTCCCCATCTCCTTCCCCCTTCCTTCCCCCCTCCTTCCCCCATCTCCTTCACCTCTCCTTCCCCTCTCTCTCCTTCCCCCCTCTCTCCTTCCCCCTCTCCTACCTCCCCTTACCTTTCCCCTTCCTTCCCCTCTCTCCTTCCCCTATCTCCTTCCCCCTTCCTACCCCCTATCTCCTTCCCGCCTCCTTCTCCCCATCTCCTTCCTCCTTCCTCCCCCTTCCTTTCCCCCCCTTTCCCTTATCTCCTTCCCCCCCTCCTTCCCCCATCTCCTTTCCCCCCTCTCCTTCCCCCCTATCTCCTTCCCCATTCCTTCCCCCCTATCCTTCCCCAATCTCCTTCACCCTTCCTTCCCCCCTCTCCTTTCTCCCACTCCTTTCCACCTCTCTCTTTCCCCCTTCCATCCCCCCTTCCCCTCTCTCTATTCCTCCTTCCTTCCCCCTTCTCCTTCCCCTTCCTTCCTCCTTCCTTCCCCTCCATCTCCTTCCCCCTTATCACCTTCCCCCTTCCATCCCCCCATCTCTTTCCCCCATCACCTTCCCCCTTCCATCCCCCCATCTCCTACCCCCATCTCCTCCCCCTTCCTTCCCTCTCATCACCTTCCCCCTTCCTACACCCCATCTCCTTCCCCTTTACTTCCCCCCTATCTCCTCCTCCCCTATCTCCTTCCCCCTTCCTTCCCCCATCTCCTTCTCCCCTATCTCCTTCTCCCCTCTCCATTCTCCATCTCCTACCCCCATCTCCTTCCCCCTATCTCCTTCCCCCTTCCTTCCCCCATCTCCTTCTCCCCTATCTCCTTCTCCCCTCTCCATTCCCCATCTCCTTCCCCCCTCCTTCCCCCATCTCCTTCCCCCATCTCCTTCCCCCCATTCCTTTCCCCCATCTCCTTCCCAACTATCTCCTTTGCCCATTCCTTCCCCCATCTCCTTCCCCCTTCTTCCCCCATCTACTTCCCCCATCTCCTTCCCCCTTCCTTTCCCACCTATCTCCTACCCCCTCCCTCTCCTTCCACTATCTCCTTCCCCCTTCCTTCCCCCACTCTCTTTCCCCCATATCTCTTTCCCCCTTCCTTCCCCTCTGGCTCCTTCCCCCATCTCCTTCCCCCTTCCTTATCCCCATCTCCTTCTCCGCTATCTCCTTCCCCCTTACTACCCCCATCTCCTTCCCCCCATCTATTTCCCCCCGAACTCCTTCCCCCTATTTCCTTCCCCTTGCTCCCCTCTCTCTTTCCTCCCCCCATCTCCTTCCCGCTTCCTTCCCTCCCATCTCCTGCCCCCCTCCCTACCCCCATCTCCTTCCCCCCATCTCCTTCCCCCTTCCTTCCCCCCATATCCTTCCACCATCTCCTTCCCTCTTCCTTCCCCCCATCTCCTTCCACCATCTCCTTCCCCTTTCCTTCCCCCATCTCCTCCCCCCCATCTCCTTCCCCCTTCCTTCCCCATCTCCTTCCCCCTTCCTTCTCCCCTATCTCCTTCCCCATTCCTTCCCTCTCCATTTCCTTCCCCCCATCTCCTTCCCCTTCCTTCCCCCTCTCCTTCCCCCATCTCCTTTCCCCTTCCTTCCCTCCCATCACCTTCCCCCCTTCCTACACCTCATCTCCTTCCCCCTTCCTTCCCCCTTCCTTCCCCCCTGTCTCCTTCTCCCCTATCTCCTTCCATCCCTCTCCTTCCCCATCTCCTTCCCCTTTCCTTCCCCCTATCTCCTCCTCCCCTATCTCTTTCCTCCTTCCTTCCCCTATCTCCTTCTCCTCTATCTCCTACCCTTATCTCCTTCCCCCCATCACCTTCCCCCATCTCCTTCCCCCTTCCTTCCCCATCTCCTTCCCCACTATCTCCTTCCTCCCACTCCTTTCCCCATCTCCTTCCCCTCTCCTTCCCCCATCTCCTTCCCCCATCTCCTTTCCCCCATTCCTTCCCCCATCTCCTTTCCCCCATCTCCTTCCCCCTTCTTCCCCCCATCTACTTCCCCCATCTCCTTCCACCTTCCTTCCCCTCCTATCTCCTTCCCCCTTCCTTCCTTCCCCCCATCTCCTTCCCCCTATCTCCTTCCCCCTTCCTTCCCCCTCGATCTCCTTCCACCATCTCCTTCCCCCTTCCTTCCCCCACTCTCCTTCCCCCATCTCCTTCCTTCCCCCTCCTTCCCTCCCCCCTCCTTCCCTCACCTCCTCTCCTTCCTCCCCCCTCTCCTTCTTTCCCCCCCTCCTTCCCAATCTCCTTCCTTCCCCACTCTCCTTCCCCCTCCACCCCCCAATATCCTTCCCCCCCTCTTCCCCCAATGTCCCTTCCTGCCCCCCTCTCCTTCCCCCTTTCCTCCCTCCTTCCCCACCTACTTCCTTCACTGCCTCCATCCCCCCTCTCTTTCCCCCCTCTCCTTCCCCGCCATCACATTCCTTTCGACCCCCCCTCCTTCCCACCCTCCTTCCTCCATCTCCATCCTTCCCCCTCTACTTCCCCCTTCCCCCAATCTCCTTCCTTCCCCCCTCTCCTCCCCTCCTTCCCCACCTCTCATTCCCCACCTCCATCCTTCCCCCTCCTTCTCCCCCTCCTTCCTCTCATTACCTTCCTTCCCCCCATCCTTCCTTCCCCCACATCTCCTTCCTTCCCCCACATCTCCTTTCCCCCCTCCTTCCCCCATTTCCCAATCTCCTTCTCCCCTTCCCCCCATCTTCCTTCCCCATCTCCTTCCCCCTTCCTTCCCCCCTCCTTCCCCCATCTCCTTCACCTCTCCTTCCCCTCTCTCTCCTTCCCCCCTCTCTCCTTCCCCCTCTCCTACCTCCCCTTACCTTTCCCCTTCCTTCCCCCTCTCTCCTTCCCCTATCTCCTTCCCCCTTCCTACCCCCTATCTCCTTCCCGCCTCCTTCTCCCCATCTCCTTCCTCCTTCCTCCCCCTTCCTTCCCCCCCTTTCCCTTATCTCCTTCCCCCCTCCTTCCCCCCCATCTCCTTTCCCCCCTCTCCTTCCCCCCTATCTCCTTCCCCATTCCTTCCCCCCTATCCTTCCCCAATCTCCTTCACCCTTCCTTCCCCCCTCTCCTTTCTCCCACTCCTTTCCACCTCTCTCTTTCCCCCTTCCATCCCCCCTTCCCCTCTCTCTATTCCTCCTTCCTTCCCCCTTCTCCTTCCCCTTCCTTCCTCCTTCCTTCCCCTCCATCTCCTTCCCCCTTATCTCCTTCCCCCTTCCTTCCCCCCTGTCTCCTTCTCCCCTATCTCCTTCCATCCCTCTCCTTCCCCATCTCCTTCCCCTTTCCTTCCCACCTTATGTCCTCCTCCCCTATCTCTTCCCCCTTCTTTCCCCTATCTCCTTCTCCTCTATCTCCTACCCTTATCTCCTTCCCCCCATCTCCTTCCCCCTACCTCCTTCCCCCTTCCTTCCCCATCTCCTTCCCCCATCTCCTTCCTCCCACTCCTTTCCCCATCTACTTCCCCATCTCCTTCCCCCATCTCCTTTCCCCATTCCTTCCCCCATCTCCTTCCCCCATCTCCTTCCCCCTTCTTCCCCCCATCTACTTCCCCCCTATCTCCTTCCACCTTCCTTCAGCCCAATCTCCTTTCCCCCATCTCCTTCCCCCTTCCTTCCCCTCCTATCTCCTTCCCCCTTCCTTCCTTCCTCCCCCCCATCTCCTTCCCCCTTCCTTCCCCACCTATCTCCTTCCCCCTCGATCTCCTTCCACCATCTCCTTCCCCCTTCCTTCCCCCACTCTCCTTCCCCCATCTCCTTCCTTCCCCCCTCCTTCCCTCCCCCCTCCTTCCCTCACCTCCTCTCCTTCCTCCCCCCTCTCCTTCTTTCCCCCCCTCCTTCCCCATCTCCTTCCTTCCCCACTCTCCTTCCCCCCTCCACCCCCAATATCCTTCCCCACCTCCTTCCCCCAATTTCCTTCCTTCCCCCCTCTCCTTCCCCCTTTCCTCCCTCCTTCCCCACCTACTTCCTTCACACCCCTCCAGCCCCCTCTCTTCCCCCTCTCATTCCCCGCCATCACATTCCTTTCAACACACCCTCCTTCCCCCCCTCCTTCCTCCATCTCCATCCTTTCCCCTCTACTTCCCCCTTCCCCCAATCTCCTTCCTTCCCCCCTCTCCTTCTCCCCTCCTTCCCCACCTCTCATTCCCCACCTCCATCCTTCCCCACCTCCTTCTCCCCCCCTCCTTCCCTCTCATTACCTTCCTTCCCCCCATCTTCTTCCTTCCCCCACATCTCCTTCCTTCCCCCACATCTCCTTTCCCCCCTCCTTCCCCCTTCCCCCATCTCCTTCTCCCCTTCCCCCCATCTTCCTTCCCCCATCTCCTTCCCCCTTCCTTCCCCCCTCCTTCCCCCATCTCCTACCCCCCTCACTTTCCCCCTTATCTCTTTACCCCCCTCTCCTTCCACCTTATCTCCTTCCCCCCTCTCCTTCCCCTATCTCCTTCCTCCTTCCTTCCCCCCATCTCATTACCCCCTATCTCCCCCCCCCCCCCCCCCCCCCCCCCCCCCCCCCCCCCCCCCCCCCCCCCCCCCCCCCCCCCCCCTTCCCCCATCTCCTTCCCCCTTCCTTCCCCTATCTCCTTCCCCCCCCTCCTTCCCCACTTATCTCCTTACCCCTTCCTTCCCCCCTCTCCTTCCCCACATCTCCTTCCCCATCTCCTTCCCCCTTCCTTCCCCCATCTGCTCCCCCCCATCTCCTTCTCCCCATCCTTCCCCCATCTCCTTCCCCCCATCTGCTCCCCCCCATCTCCTTCCCCCTTCCTTCCCCCATCTCCTTCCCCCATCTCCTTCTCCCCATCTCCTTCTCCCCATCTCCTTCCCCCTTCCTTCCCCCTTCCTTACCCCCATCTCCTTCCCCCTTCCTCCCCCATCTCCTTCCCCCTCCCTTCACCATCTCCTTCCCCCCATCTCCTTCCCCCATCTCCTTCCCCCATCTCCTTCCCCCCTCCTTCCCCTTATCTCCTTCCCCCTTCCTACCCCCTATCTCCTTCCCACCTCCTTCTCCCCCATCTCCTTCCTCCTTCCGCCCCCCTTCCTTCCCCCCTTCCCCCATCTCCTTCCCCCTTCCTTCCCCCTCCTTCCCCCATCTACTTCCCCCTTCCTTTCCCCCCTCCTTCCCCCCTCTCCTTCCCCCTCCTTCTCCCCTCTCTCCTTCCCCCTTCCTTCCCCCCCTTGTCCCCTTTCTCCTTCCTTTTCCTTCCACCCCTCCTTCTCCCCTCTCTTCTTCCCCCACTCCTCCCCCTCTCCTTCTCCCTTCTCTCCTTCTCCCGTCTCTCCTTCTCCCTTCCTCACCCCCTCTCCTTCCCCCCTCTCTCCTTCTCCCTTCCTTCCCCGCTCTCCTTCAGCCCTCTCTTCTGCCCCCTGCCTTTCCTCCCCTCTATCCTTCCCCCCTCTCCTCCCCATTCCTTTCCCCCCTCCTTCTCCCCCACTCGTTCTCCACTCTCTTATTCCCCCTTCCTTCCCCTCTCTCCTTCTTCCCTGTCTCCTTTCCTTCATTTACCCCCCCCACTCCTTCTCCCTTCTCTCGTTGCCCCTCTCCTTCTCCTCTCTCCTTCCCCGATTCTTCCCCTCTGTCCTTTCTCTCTCCCTCCTTCCCACCTCTCTCTTTCTCCACCTCTCCTTCCCACTTCCTTCCCCTCTCTCCTACCCCCTTCCTTTATCCCCCTCCTTCTCCCCTCTCTCCTTCACCCCTTCCTTCCCCTCTCTCCTACCCCCCTTCCTTTAACCCCTCTCCTTCTCCCCTCTCTCCTTCCCCCTTCCTTCCCCTCTCTCCTTTTCCCCTCTCTCCTTTCCCCTTCTCCTGCTCTCTCTTCCTCCCCCCTTCCTTTCCCCTCTCATTCTCCCCCCTCTCATTGCCCCTCTCCTTCCCCTCTCTCATTCTACCCTCTCTCCTTCCCCCCCTTTCTTCTTCTCCCCTCTCTCCTTCCGCCTCCCCTTCCCCTCCCTCCTCCCCACTTCCTTGCTCCTTCTTCCCGCCTCTCTCCTTCTACCTCTCATTCTCCACTCTTTCTTCTCCCCTCTCTCCTTTCCTCTTCCTTACCCCCCTCTCCTTCTCCCCCTCTCCTTCCCTCTTCCTTCCTGCCTCTCCTTCTCCCCCTCTCCTTCCCCCTTCCTTCCTCCCTCTCCTTCTCTCCTCTCTCCTTCCCCCTTCCTTCCTCCCCATCCTTCTCCCCCTCTCCTTCACCCTCTCCTTTTCTCCTCTTCCTCCCCCTTCCTTCCCCTGTCTCCTTCTCCCCTCTCTCCTTCCCGCTTCCTTCCTCTCTCTGCTTCCCTCCTCTTTCCTTCCCCCCCTCTCCTTCTCCCCATCTCCTTCCCCCCCCCCTTCTCCCCATCTCCTTCCCCCTTCCTTCCCCCTCTCCTTCTCCACTGTCTCCTTCTCCCGTCTCACCTCGGCCCTTCCTTCCCCTCTCTCCTTTACCCCCTCTCTCATTCCCCCTCTCCTTCCCTCTTCCTTCTCCCTCTCTCTTTCCCCATTCCTTTTCCTCTCTATTTCCCCCCTCTCCTTCCCCCCTCTTCTTCCCCCCGTCTCCTTCTCCCCCTCTCTCCTTCCCCCTTCCTTCCCTCTCTCCTTCTCCCCTCTCTCCTTCCCCCTTCCTTCCCTCTCTCCTTCCCCTCTCCCCTTCCCCCCTCCTCTCATTCGCCCCTGTCTCCTTCCCCCATGCTCCTTCCACTCCTCTGTCCTTCCCCACTCTCTACTTGCCCCCCTTTCCTTCCCCCTCTCCTTCCCTCTTCCTTTTCCCTCTTTCTTTCCCCTCTTTCTTTCCCCATTCCTTATCCTCTCTCCTTCCCCCCTCTTCTTCCCCCTCTCCTTCCCTGCCATCTCCTTCTCCCCTCTCTCCTTCCCCCTTCCTTCCCTCTCTCCTTCCCCTCTCCCCTTCCCTCCCCTCTCTTTCGCCCCCCTCTCCTTCCCCCCTCTTCTTCCCCCGTCTCCTTCTCCCCTCTCTCCTTCCCCCCTCACTCCTTCCCCCCTCTCCTTCCCCACATCTACGTTTCGCCCTCTCCTTCGCCCCCCTTCACTCTATCTCCTTCTGACAACCCTCCTCCCCCTTTCTTTCACTCCCTGTCCATTCGCACTTCCCCCCACTCCTTCCACCCTTCCCCTCTCTCCTTACCACACTCTTTCCCTCACTCTTTCCCCCTCTCTCTTCCCCCCCCAACATCCCCTCCCTCCCTTCCCGCTCCTTCCCCCTCTCTCCTTCCCCCAACTCATTCTGACATCTCTCCTCTCCACTCTCTGCCTCCGTTATTTTGCCCCTCTCCTTCCCGCTCTACTTCCCCCCTTTCCCCTACTCACCTTTGCCTCCTTCCCCCTCTTCTTGCCCCCTCTCCTTCCCCCGCTCTCCTTCCCCCGACTCTCAAACGCCTTTCTCTCCTCCCCCCTCCCCTCTCCTTCGCATTTCTTCTTCCCCCTCTCCTTATCCTGTCGCTAGTTTCACCCTCGCTCTGTCCGCCCCCTTCCCCGACTCTCCTTCCCCCCTCTCCTCACCCCCTCTCTCCTTCCCCTCTTCCCCACCTCTCCTTGCTCCCTCTCTCCTTCCCCACCTCGTATTACACCCCTTCCCCCCTCCTTTCCACCCTCCCACCTCCCCCTTCTCCCCCCCTCCCTCCCCCCTCTCCTTCCCTGCTCCTTCCCCCCCCCCAATCTTATCCCTCTATCACTCCCTCCTTCCCACTCTCTCTCTCTCTGTGGATCTTGTGTCTTTTACCCCTTTGTCTCATAAATCACCTTGTGCTGCAAAATATTTCCATCTCCCCCACTTCAAATACCCACGAGTCACATTGCTGTGTGTGGGACGGTTTTATTTGTTTAAAATATCAACAAAAGAAGCTGGAGAGGGTGTGAGAGAGGGGACAGAGAGAGAGAGAGGGAGAGAGAGAGAGAGAGAGATCCCCTCCCAGATACTCAGGGGTTGGGCCAACCTGGGTCTTATTTATGGGATTATCACATTTGGTCACCCCTTGCTGCAATGTAGGCCACTCTGCAGGTGGTTTGAGACACAGCAAGATCCCACAAGTAGTATTACTCTGATATTAGAACAAGTCTTTGGGTAGAGTTTCTCATTTAAGGTTTTAATTCCCTCTTTGGGGGAGTCCTGTCTGTCAGACACTCACTGGGGATTGATGTGTTGGTGTCAAATCCCAGGGCCCCGGTTACTTTAACCCCAGGCTTCAAACCTGTTTTAAAACCAACAGGGCCACAATCTGACAGGAGCCAATTAACCAGAGGCCCCTCAAACCCGGGGTCCCCAAAAGGAGATTAATCCTTGAGGTAAATAAACACAGAATCCCGCCCACACAGTGCAGCCCATCGACCAGGCCTCAGGCTTCAGGACAGTGTCCCCTCTGGAGAAAGCTCTTGTTCAAAGGTCTCCTGATCTTAAAGTTTCTCTCTTTGAATCTTCAAGTGGCCCGTGGGAGGAAAGAGACAGCATTAGTTGAAAGAAGGAAAATCATTACAGAATGATTGCACAGCAAGATCCCAGATTTTCCTCTCTCAGTGACACAGACAATCTCTCAGCAACATCCAAACACAAATATTTCGGGCGATGAGCTGCATTTTTATGCTAAAGCCTTGGAAAAATTTTGAAATGACGGGTTAGCTGATTAAAACACTCACTGCCTGCAATGGTAGTATTGGGGGAGCTGGTGCACAGCAAGATCCCACATGCTACAATGCAGCAGCAGCTAATGACTCTGACCATTTCCCCCCTCTGTGACGCTGCTTCAGTTTAATTATTTCCTGTCACCCCAGAATCAAACATTACAGCGATTTCACTATCTCAAAACGCCTCTCCCTCTCTCTCCCCTTCTGTTTCCCCAGCTCTCTCAACTTTTTAAATCTTTCTTTCACTGTCTTTCTCTCACTGTCAAATTTTCTCAGCCTGCCCTCTCTATAACCCACATTACTCTGACTTTAGGACAAGTCTATAGAGACGGTCACAACATTTAGGTTTTAATTCCACCCAAAGAGAGTTCTACCTCTCAGATCCTGGGAATTGACAAACTTTAACCCCAGGCTTCAAACGTGTTTAAAAAACAACAGGGCCACAATCCGACAGGAGCCAGTTACCCAGAGGCCCCTAAAACCCAGGGTCCCCCCCAGAGGAGATTAAACCTTGGGGTAAATAAACACACAACTCACTGGGCCCCCACGGGGTGCAGCCTGTCGACCAGGCCTCAGGCCTCAGGCCCGTGCTCCCCCTCTGGAGGTTGTTCTTTCCTGGCCTCGAACATTTTGGATCTTCACGTTACAGCTTTCCAAACAAAAGTTCCTCGGGATAAAAGAGAGAAAAGATGAGTTGAAAGGGGGAGCGAGAGCATTTTGAGGGCAAGTTACAAAGCAAGATCCCAGAGTAAAAAGCACCCCTGCCCATTCCCAATGTATTAATGTATCTAACACAGTCAGCAGTTAGGATGGAACATGGTGTGGGAGCAGATCTTCCCAGGGATTGGAGGAGGATAGTGAGGGAAAGGCATCAGATTCTTACCCTCTGCAGTGACCTGGGATCAATTACCTTTTACTGAAAACAGTTCCCAACTTGTATGTGCCTGTAGCTCCCTCCAGTCTCAAACCCTCATTACCCTCTATCCTGTCTCCTGTCTCTGAGCCAATGGTGTCTTCATTCTGTTACTGACCCTTCAGTCCCACTGGGATCATTTTTTCTCACCTTCTCTCATCCACGTGAAGGAATTGGACCCTGACAATTCCATTTACAATGTCTCCCATCAATCTTCATAGGATCCATATCACAGAGGTTAGACAGTGTTCCCAGCAAACACTCCCAGGGCAGAGGGAGCACAGGGTTCCAGACAAAATAAAGCTCCCATTAAACTGTCCCCATTTAAATCCCCAGGGCAGGTAGAGAATGGGGTCAGATACAGAGTAAACCTCCCTCGACACTGCAGAATTTCAAATTCCCAAGCCATTTTGAGCTCGGCGTTAGGTACTGATTAAATCTCCCACTTTCCCCATCCTGTTCACATCAAACTCAATCAGGATCGCTCCATCACTGGGTTAGATACAGAGGATGTGTCTGTTTGGATTTCAGCCCCAATCCAGTTGGTGATGATCACGGCCTTGTTAAGTGTGTTTGGGAATGGGGAGGGAGCTGGGAGCAGGGTGATGGTGGGGTAGTGGGGAGCAGAGCTGTCTTCAAAGCAGTTGACCCGGGTTTGATTCCCGACCATCGCATTGTTGTGGTTTGTAAACAGCCTTTTAAAGGTAAGGCACTGGGATAAATCTTCCATTCTGTGGTAAACCGGATCTGTCAGATTGCTCCTTGCTTTTCCTGGTGATGGTTCCTGTGAATTGCAGTGTGGAACTGGGCAGCATTGCTCGGCATCTCGGAAGCTTTCCCCTCTGCTGCTTCCCATTTCTTATTGAAATATTGGGTACAGCACAAGGATGGGTTTGTTTTGTTCGGAAAGTGAGAGACGGCTCCCGTCAGGAACCTGAAATGATTACAGAAGCCGCTGGAAACACTGAACAGTTCCAACAGCTTCTGTAGTGGTGGGAGGGAGGATTAATGTGTCAAATCTACACAAAGATAAAATAAACTCCAGCCTCAAAACAATCAGAAATCCTGACTCTGCAAACATCCTTGTAAATCTTTTCTGAATCTTTACAAGTTCCACACCATTCTCCCGATAGCAGAAAGACCAGAATTGTGTGGTTTATGGAATGTTACTATATCCGAACAGTTGCTGTTTATAGTTAAATAATGTTCATTTAGTTCAGGTTTCCAATCGAGTTCGGTTTGTCCAATCTTTCTTCCTTATGTTTGTGTTCCAACGATAGTGTGGAGTAAAGTGTATTTTGATTCCAGCCTGGCAGTTTGACCAATCACATTGTAACGCCTTACACTTCCCTTCAGGAAATCAGGAAAAGGGGTCGAGACCATTTCCTTAAGGCAGAGGAGTTTGGTCTGGTTCATAACATCCTCAATGTCATCAATCCATGTCCCTCCAGCCCTGAGCAATGATGTTTACAGATTAATGGAGGATACACATACACATTCATCGGGATTATCTTGGACAGGAGTCATTTGGGAATGATATTCCTCAGACCATCAACTCTCAGCTCGGCCAAGGATAAAGGTCAGGAATCCGGCCCAATTAGGAAACAGCCCATTTCCCGGGAGACTGAGAGGTCACTAACAGAGCGGGAGCTGGAGAGTCAGGAACAGAATAACAGGGACAGTCCACTCTGTTCACTGACCCTTCACCCCTCAGTGAATCCAGTGTCAGGAATGACTACTATTAGTCAGACTGACAGAATGTGATCAGATACACACACTGTCCTTCCACATCATCAATATTGCCCAGCTCCCACCCTGTCTCAGCTCATCTGTCCCTCTGACATCTTCAATATTTTAATCGGGGCAGCATTAAGTGCCGTGCTTTGAGCTGAGCTGTCTTACCTTCTGTACTCCCTCTCTGAACGGCTCCAATTCCCCCCTGATCCCTCTCCGGTTTAAGATGCTCCTTGGCATCTGCCCCAATGAATGAGGTAGACCGTCACCTGACCCAGTATCCCCTTCGGTGGGTCAACATCTACTGTATTTAAAACAAGGAACTGCAGATCCTGGAGAGCTGACAGATAACACAGAAATTACTGGTGGGAATTAGTGGGAGTGGCCTCATTTGTGGGAGAAATCCGAGTGAACCTCTAGAGTCCAGGGATTGTCCTTCAGAACTGAAGGGATCTGATGCTGATGCTGTCAGACCTGCTGAGCTCCCCCAGCAGTTTCTGTTTGGATTTCAGTCCCAATCCAATTGGTCCTGATCACAGCCTCGGGAATACCTTGCCAATTACTGGGAAAGGGTTAGACATGTCTCCTTCCCAGCAGTTAACCCGGGCTCGAACCCCTGCCATCGCACTGTTGCACTTTGAAAGCAATCTCAAACGGGGAAAAACGCCGAGATGGAATGAATGAGATTGGACTCTCCGAGGTTTCCCAAACATGGCCACATTAGGGGGGACAGGGTGGGTCCCACCTGCTATTACATTCTCAGAGCTGGATTACAGGATTAGTGCTCATGTGCCTGACTGGGATAGTTCAGCTGAGACAAGATGCTCTGTAGAAATTCCCCAAGATTCCTTTTAGAGCAGCTTCCAGACCCACGGCACTATCATGTGGAATGCTGAACACAGCAGATCCACGGGAACACCACCAGGTGACAATTCCACATCAAGCCACTCCCCACCCTGGTTTGGAAAAACATCTCAGTCCCACAAGTGCCATTGGTTGGAAATCCTGGAAATCCCTCCCTTACATCATTGTGGGTTTATCTGCCCCAAATAAATGGTTCAAGGTAATAACTCACCGTCACCTTCACCAGAGCAATTATATCTGAGCAATCGGTGGGGACCCAGCGGCAATGACCCAAACACATGAATGAATCACAAAATAAAGCTCAGTATTTGGGACCCGTGTGCTCCTGGGCTGAGTATCTGAATAAATTGGGTCGGTATTCTAGAAAATTAAAAGGTGGTTTCATTGGAATGTCTCAGATTGTGAAGAGGCTTGAGAGGGGAGATGCTGAGAAATTAATCCTGAGGGTCTAGGAATCTGAAACACGATAACACAGTCTCAGGAGTTGCTGGAAAAGCTCAGCAGGTCAGGCAGCATCTGTGCAGAGAAATCAGCGTTAATGTAACAGCATCCGCAGTTCATTCGGGTTTGATTGCCACCCTCTCAGGGTAAGGGGCAGGTTATTTGGGACTGAGATGAGGAGACAGCGCTTCACTCTAAGGCTCTGTCAGACCTGCTGAGATTCCCCAGCAATTTCTTGTTTGGATTTCAGCCCCAATCCAGTTGGTGATGATCACGGCCTTGTTAAGTGTGTTTGGGAATGGGGAGGGAGCTGGGAGCAGGGTGATGGTGGGATAGTGGGGAGCAGAACTGCCTTCCAAGCATTTAACCCAGGTTCGACTGCCGGCCATCGCAGTGTCGTGGTTTGTAAACAGTCCTTTGAAAGAAAGCCCCCGGGATATAGCCAGATTGATCCTTGCTTTTCCTGGTGATGGTTCCTGTGAATTGCAGTGTGGAACAGGGCGGCATTGCTCGGCATCTCGGAAGCTTTCCCCTCTGCTGCTTCCCATTTCTTATTGAAATATTGGGTACAGCACAAGGATGGGTTTGTTTTGTTCGGAAAGTGAGAGACTGCTCCCGTCAGGAACCTGAAATAATTACAGAAGCCGCTGGAAACACTGAACAGTTCCAACAGCTTCTGTAGTGGTGGGGAGGGAGGGTTAATGTGTCAAATCTACAGAAGGATAAAATAAACTCCAGCCACAAAACAGAGTTCCTAAGTTTTACAAACATCAGTATGACATTATTCTGAGCCATCAATTCCCCTTAAACCCTTTCAATGTGGAATACCATCTTTCTGACTCTCACTTTGAGAGATGTCCCTCAGTGAGCTCCTCCACCATTCTTTCCATTTCACTGGGGACCCACTATCCACAGTCTCCAATCAAATGACCTGAACTCAGACACACAGAGATCTTAAAGAGTGACACAATGCAGATAGGAAGTTGTTTTCATTTCTGTTTCTGAGTCCAATCTTCACTCAGTGAGACAGAGTCAGGTATTCAAGGCTCCAACAGGAGCTGGATTCTGCTTCTGGTGATTGTCTTCATTCAGTGAGAAGGAGGGCCGTGGGCCAGAAGGAGCTCATCATTGTCCTTCGGGTTGTCTGCTCAGTCTGCAGCATTGCAGGCCGTGGGAGCAGGGCAGTGGGAAAGGTACCTCGTGTGGACTGCAATAGGACTTTCAACACATTGTTCCAGGGCAGTTACAGAGCTCCAGGAATTCTGCATGAGGATCGGAAAAATGCATTGATTGAAGGAGGAGGATCAGGAAAACAGGATAAACCTGATGAGATCAGCAGGATTTCTCGGTCTAACTCTGTACCATACTTTATTTTCTGCTTCATAAATCTACAATCCGGAGCTCAACCCACTCAGAGCAATATAAGCTCAGAAACAAATCATTCAGTCCAACACATCCATGCTGAACTGATATCCGATGTCAATCTCATCCTATTTGTCAGAATTTGGCCCATGTTCCTCTGAACCCTTTTTAATTCCTACACCCACCCAGACACCTTTTAAATGTTGTAATTGTACCAGCCTCCACTACCTCCTCTGGCAGCTCATGCACACAGTACCCTCTGTGTGAAAAAATCTTCCCCTTAGGTCCCTTTTATGTTTCCCTGCTCATCTTTAACACATGCCATCTGCTTCTGGACTCCCCCTCCACAGGGAAATCACCTTGCCTTTTTACCCTATTGAGGGTCCTTCATGATTTTGTGAACCTCTATAAGGTTACCCCACTGCTCCTGACGCTCAGGGGATAATAGCCTCAACCTATACAGTCTTACCCTCCAGCACAAACTCACCAATCTTGGCAACATCCTTGTTAATCTTTTCTGAACCCTTTCAAGTTTCACAACCCCCTTCTTAAGGAGGGAGTCCAGAATTGCACATTATATACCAAAAGTGGCCGAACCAATACCGCAACATGGCCTCCCAACTCCTTTACACAATTAACTGAGCAATAAAGACAAAAATGACAAAAGCCTTCTTCACTATCCTATCGAAATGTTAGTCCACCTTCAACAATCTATGAAGTTTCACTCCAGGTCTATTTGTTTAGCAACATCCCTAGTACCTTGCCATTCAGTGTAAATGTCCTGCTCTCTTTTGCCTTTCCAAAGTGCAACACCTCACATTTATCCAAATTAATCTCCATCTGCCACTCCTCGGCCCATTGGCCCATCCGATCAAGATCCTGTTGTCCTCTGAGTTAACCAACTTCACTGTCCTTGACACTTTCAATTTTACTGTCATTTGCAAACTTACTATCCATTCATCCTATGGTCACATCCAAATCATTTATAGAAATGACAAAACAGCAGTGGACCCAGCACCGATCCTTGGTGCACATCGCTGATCACAGGCCTTCAGTCTGAAAAGCAACCCTCCCCCACCACCCTCTGTCTTCTACCTTCGAGCCAGTTCTCTACGCAAAGGGTAATTCTACTGCCCCAACATACAAGTTTGAAATTATGACACCAGTTTCAAAAGTACAACAAGAACCTATTCCTGATTGGGGAATTGGGGCCAGGGAATCAATAAAAATAAATGTTGCAAGGTTCGGTAAATTGGAGAGTGAGTTCAGTGCATCACTAAATGAAAACAATTCAGCAGGTCCCCCGTACGTGGAAGAAGTGATTCAGGGAACAATTAAATGGAAGGAATTGAGGCAGGGCAACAATAATTGGAGAATTTATGCCGGTACCTTTATATTGGGCAGGATAATACTCAAAGGGAGAATTGGTGCAGTTTCAGGATTGGTGAAGGATTGGTAAATGGGAGAAATGGTGCAGATCAGCGGAGTCATAAATGTGGTCATACAATCATAGAGATGTACAACATGGAAACAGACACTTCAGTCCAACTTGTCTATGACTCAGTCTTAGAATTCTGGAAGCACTCCACGAAATTGGAGGATCATTCCAAGGAAATACTAAATGGATGGATTGGGCAAGGGCTTATCGAAATAAGAGAATTTGTCAAATTAGTGCAGTTAGAACCGAATGGGAGAGTTTCAGTTTCGCAGTGAATGGGAGAATTGGTGCAGTGTAGCACTAAATGGGAGAAGTGGGACATGACAATACTTGATGTGGGAATGAGAGTAGGGCACCCCGAAATTGGACGAGGGCATCAGTCAGTATGAGGATTGGTGTAAGGCAACACTGAGTGGAGAACTTGTTCAGGACATCAGTAATTGGGCAAAATGTTGCTCAGCAACACTGAATTGGAGAATTGGTGTGGGGTATCAGGAAAAGAAAGACCTGGTGCAGGGTGCTAATAACTTCGAGAATTGGAGCAACTGGGAGAACACGGGCAGTGAGTCAGGAAATAGGACAAATGTTGCAAAGGATTAGTGTTCGAGATTCAATACAGTGCACCACAAAATGGGGGAGTTGGTGCAGTTCACCACGAAAGGGGGGATATTTGCAGTTTGGGGAATTTGGAGATATGATGCAGGGATTGCCAAGATTAGAGAATTCTGTCAGCGGTCTACTAAATGGGAGAATTGTTGCAGAGAAAGACTGAATGGAAGACCTGGTGCACAGTGGAGCTCAATTACAGAATGGGTGCATGGCACCAGGAAATGGGAGAATTAGGGTAGCGCACCGTTAAATGGTAGAATCAGGGTCGGGCATCAGTAAGGGGAAGAGGGAGTACAGGAGTATGAGTCAATTCGAGATTTGGTGGGTTTCAATGGATGGGCGATTCGGTGCACAGTGCCATGACATTGGAAAATTGGTGGGAGTGTCTGTATATTTGAAAATTGGAGCAGAGCATGTCTCAATTGGGGAATAGTGATGAGGGAATCAATAAAAAGAAATGTTGGAAGCATCGGTAAATTGGAGAGTCTGGTCAGTGCATCACTAAATGAACAAATATTATCAGCAGGGCATCCGTACGTTGGAAATGTGTATCAGGGAACAACTAAATGGAAGGAATTGATGCAGAGCAACAATAATTGGAGAATTCATGCAGGTGCCGTTAAATTCTAAGTGGGAGGACTGGGGCAGGATAACCTCAATGGGTGAGTTGGTGAAATTCCCGAATTAGTGCAGGATTGGTAAATGGGAGAATTGGTGCAGGGAAGCGGAGCAGTAATGACAGCCTTAGAGATGTACAGCATGGAAACAGATCCCTCAGTCCAACCTGTCCACGCCCAAATTTGAGAATTCTGTAAGTTCTACACTAAATTGGAGAAACATTGCAATAAAATACTAAATGGATGAATTTCGCAAGGGCTTATCAAAATGTGAGAATTTTCAACAGGACATCAGACAATGGGCGAATTTGTGCAGTTCAGTGCTAAATGGGTGAGTTATGCTGCGTTGCAACGACATGGGAGAATTAGGGCAGGACAATACCGTTTGGGAGATTTAGAATAGGGCACTTCTAAATTGGGCGAGAGCATCAGTCAGTATGAGGATTGGTTTAAGGCAACACTGAATGGCACTGAGTGGGAACACTGAGGCAACTTGTTCAGGACATCAGTAATTGGGGGAAATGGTGCTGAGCAACACTGAATTGGAGAATTGGTGTGGGGTATCAGTAAATGAGAGACATGGTGGAGGGTGCTGATAACTTCGAGAATTGGAGCAAATGGGAGAACACGGGCAGTGAATCAGGAAATAGGACAAATGTTGCAAAGGATTAGTGGTGGAGATTCAATACAGTGCACCACTAACTGGGGGAGTTGGTGCAGTTCACCACGAAAGGGAAAATATGTGTAGGATCGGTAATTTGGAGATTTGATGCAGGGATCTCCAAGATTAGAGAATTCTGTCAGAAGACTACTAAATGGGAGAATTGTTGCAGGGAAATACTGAATGGAAGACCTGGTGCACAGTGGAGCTAAACTCGAGAATGGATACATGGCACCAGTAAACGGGAGAATTAGAGTAGCGCACCCTGAAATGGTAGAATCGTGGTCGGGCATCAGTAAATGGAGGAATGAATACAGGGATATGAGTAAATGGGAGATTTGGTGGGAACACTAAATGGGAGAATCAGTGCAGCCTGCCATTCCATCAGAACATTGGAGATAGTGCCAACATATATTCCATCATACAGGAGGAAGTAGAGACGCTGCACCAGCTCCTTTATTTTCTATAATACAGGAGGGAGCAGAGACACTGCTCCAGCTCCTTTATTTTCTATAATACAGGAGGAAGCAGTGACGCTGCTCCAGCTCCTTTATTTTCTATAATACAGGAGGGAGCAGAGACGCTGCTCCAGCTCCTTTATTTTCTATAATACAGGAGGAAGCAGTGACGCTGCTCCAGCTCCTTTATTTTCTATAATACAGGAGGGAGCAGAGACACTGCTCCAGCTCCTTTATTTTCTATAATACAGGAGGAAGCAGTGACGCTGCTCCAGCTCCTGTATTTTCTATAATAAAGGAGGAAGCAGTGACGCTGCTCCAGCTCCTGTATTTTCTATAATACAGAAGGAAGCAGAGACGCTGCTCCGGCTCCTTTATTTTCTATAATACAGGAGGAAGCAGTGACGCTGCTCCAGCTCCTTTATTTTCTATAATACAGGAGGAAGCAGTGACGCTGCTCCAGTTCCTTTATTTTCTATAATACAGGAGGAAGCAGTGACGCTGCTCCAGCTCCTGTATTTTCTATAATACAGAAGGAAACAGAGACGCTGCTTCAGCTCCTTTATTTTCTATAATACAGGAGGAAGCAGTGACGCTGCTCCAGCTCCTTTATTTTCTGTAATACAGGAGGAAGCAGTGACGCTGCTCCAGCTCCTTTATTTTCTATAATACAGGAGGAAGCAGTGACGCTGCTCCAGCTCCTTTATTTTCTATAATACAGGGGGAAGCAGTGACACTGCTCCAGCTCCTTTATTTTGTGTAATACAGGAGGAAGCAGTGACGCTGCTCAGGCACCTTTATTTTCGATAATACAGGAGGAAGCAGTGACGCTGCTCCAGCTCCTTTATTATCTATAATACAGGAGGAAGCAATGACGCTGCTCAGGCACCTTTATTTTCGATAATACAGGAGGAAGCAGTGACGCTGCTCCAGCGCCTTTATTTTTTATAATACAGGAGGAAGCAGTGATGCTGCTCCAGCGCCTTTATTTTCTATAATACAGGAGGAAGCAGAGACGCTGCTCCAGCGCCTTTATTTTCTATAATACAGGAGGAAGGGGTGACGCTGCTCCAGCTCCTTTATTTTCAATAATACAGGAGGAAGCAGTGACGCTGCTCCAGTTCCTTTATATTCAATAATTAAGGTGGAAGCAGTGACGCTGCTCCAGCTCCTTTATTTTCTATAATAAAGGAGGAAGCAGTGACGCGGCTCCAGCTCCTTTATTTTCTATAATACAGGTGGAAGCAGTGACGCTGCGCCAGCTGCTTTATTTTCTATAATACATGAGGAAGGAGTGCCGCTGCTCTAGCTCCTGTATTTTCTATAATACAGGAGAAAGCAGTGACGCTGCTCCAGCTCCTTTATTTTCTATAATACAGGAGGAAGCAGAGACGCTGCTCCAGCTCCTTTATTTTCTATAATACAGGAGGAAGCAGTGACGCTGCTCCAGCTCCTTTATTTTCTATAATACATGAGGAAGGAGTGCCGCTGCTCTAGCTCCTGTATTTTCTATAATACAGGAGAAAGCAGTGACGCTGCTCCAGCTCCTTTATTTTCTATAATACAGGAGGAAGCAGAGACGCTGCTCCAGCTCCTTTATTTTCTATAATACAGGAGGAAGCAGTGACGCTGCTCCAGCGCCTTTATTTTCTATAATACAGGAGGAAGCAGTGACGCTGCTCCAGCGCCTTTATTTTCTATAATACAGGAGGAAGCAGTGACTCTGCTCCAGCTCCTTTAATTTCTATAATACAGGAGGAAGCAGTGACGCTGCTCCAGCGCCTTTATTTTCTATAATACAGGAGGAAGCAGTGACTCTGCTCCAGCTCCTTTAATTTCTATAATACAGGAGGAAGCAGTGACGCTGCTCCAGCGCCTTTATTTTCTATAATACAGGAGGAAGCAGTGACTCTGCTCCAGCTCCTTTAATTTCTATAATACAGGAGGAAGCAGTGACGCTGCTCCAGCTCCTTTATTTTCTATAATACAGGAGGAAGCAGTGACGCTGCTCCAGGTCCTTTATTTTCTATAATACAGGAGGAAGCAGTGACGCTGCTCCAGCGCCTTTATTTTCTATAATACAGGAGGAAGCAGTGACTCTGCTCCAGCTCCTTTAATTTCTATAATACAGGAGGAAGCAGTGACGCTGCTCCAGCTCCTTTATTTTCTATAATACAGGAGGAAGCAGTGACGCTGCTCCAGCTCCTTTATTTTCTGTAATACAGGAGGAAGCAGTGACGCTGCTCCAGCTCCTTTATTTTCTATAATACAGGAGGAAGCAGTGACGCTGCTCCAGCTCCTTTATTTTCTATAATACAGGCGGAAGCGTTGACGTTGCTCCAGCTCCTTTATTTTCTATAATACAGGAGGAAGCAGTGACGCTGCTCCAGCTCCTTTATTTTCTGTAATACAGGAGGAAGCAGTGACGCTGCTCCAGCTCCTTTATTTTCTGTAATACAGGAGGAAGCAGTGACGCTGCTCCAGCTCCTTTTTTTTCTATAATACAGGAGGAAGCAGTGACGCTGCTCCAGCTCCTTTATTTTCTATAATACAGGAGGAAGCAGTGACGCTGCTGCAGCTCCTTTATTTTCTATAATACAGGAGGAAGCAGTGACCCTGCTCCAGCTCCTTTATTTTCTATAATACAGGAGGAAGCAGTGACTCTGCTCCAGCTCCTTTATTTTCTGTAATACAGGAGGAAGCAGAGACGCTGCTCCAGCTCCTTTATTTTCTATAATACAGGAGGAAGCAGTGACGCTGCTCCAGCTCCTTTATTTTCTGTAATACAGGAGGAAGCAGTGACGCTGCTCCAGCTCCTTTTTTTTCTATAATACAGGAGGAAGCAGTGACGCTGCTCCAGCTCCTTTATTTTCTATAATACAGGAGGAAGCAGTGACGCTGCTGCAGCTCGTTTATTTTCTATAATACAGGAGGAAGCAGTGACGCTGCTGCAGCTCCTTTATTTTCTATAATACAGGAGGAAGCAGTGACTCTGCTCCAGCTCCTTTATTTTCTATAATACAGGAGGAAGCAGAGACGCTGCTCCAGCTCCTTTATTTTCTATAATACAGGAGGAAGCAGTGACGCTGCTGCAGCTCCTTTATTTTCTATAATACAGGAGGAAGCAGTGACGCTGCTCCAGCTCCTTTATTTTCTATACTACAGGAGGAAGCCGTGACGCTGCTCCAGCTCCTTTATTTTCTATAATACAGGAGGAAGCAGTGACGCTGCTGCAGCTCCTTTATTTTCTATAATACAGGAGGAAGCAGTGACGCTGCTCCAGCTCCTTTAATTTCTATAATACAGGATGAAGCAGTGACGCTGCTCCAGCTCCTTTAATTTCTATAATACAGGAGGAAGCAGTGACTCTGCTCCAGTTCCTTTATTTTCAATAATAGAGGAGGAAGCAGTGACGCTGCTCTAGCTCCTTTATTTTCTATAATACAGGAGGAAGTAGTGACACTGCTCCAGTTCCTTTATTTTCTATAATACATGAGGAAGGAGTGCCGCTGCTCTAGCTCCTGTATTTTCTATAATACAGGAGAAAGCAGTGACGCTGCTCCAGCCCCTTTATTTTCGATAATACAGGAGGAATCAGTGACGCTGATCCAGGTCCTTTATTTTCTATAATACAGAAGGAAGCAGTGACGCTGCTACAGATCCTTTATTTTCTATAATACAGGAGGAAGCAGTGACGCTGATCCAGGTCCTTTATTTTCTAAAATACAGGAGGAAGCAGTGACGCTGCTCCAGCTCCTTTATTTTCTATAATACAGGAGGAAGCAGTGACGCTGTTCCAGCTCCTTTATTTTCTATAATACAGGAGGAAGCAGTGACGCTGCTCCAGCTCCTTTATTTTCTATAATACAGGAGGAAGCAGTGACGATGCTCCAGCTCCTTTCTTTTCTATAATACAGGAGGAAGCAGTGACGCTGCTCCAGCTCCTTTATTTTCTATAATACAGGAGGAAGCAGTGACTCTGCTCCAGGTCCGTTATTTTCTATAATACAGGAGGAAGCAGTGACTCTGCTCCAGCTCCTTTATTTTCTATAATACAGGAGGAAGCAGTGACGCTGCTCCAGCTCCTTTATTTTCTGTAATACAGGAGGAAGCAGTGACGCTGCTCCAGCTCCTTTATTTTCTGTAATACAGGAGGAAGCAGTGACGCTGCTCCAGCTCCTTTATTTTCTGTAATACAGGAGGAAGCAGTGACGCTGCTCCAGCTCCTTTATTTTCTGTAATACAGGAGGAAGCAGTGACGCTGCTCCAGCTCCTTTTTTTTCTATAATACAGGAGGAAGCAGTGACGCTGCTCCAGCTCCTTTATTTTCTATAATACAGGAGGAAGCAGTGACGCTGCTGCAGCTCCTTTATTTTCTATAATACAGGAGGAAGCAGTGACGCTGCTCCAGCTCCTTTATTTTCTATACTACAGGAGGAAGCAGTGACGCTGTTCCAGCACCTTTATTTTCTATAATACAGGAGAAAGCAGTGACTCTGCTCCAGCTCCTTTAATTTCTATAATACAGGAGGAAGCAGTGACGCTGCTCCTGCTCCTTTATTTTCTATAATACATGAGGAAGCAGTGACGCTGCTCCAGCTCCTTTATTTTCTATAATACAGGAGAAAGCAGTGACTCTGCTCCAGCTCCTTTAATTTCTATAATACAGGAGGAAGCAGTGACGCTGCTCCAGCTCCTTTATTTTATATAATACAGGAGGAAGTAGTGATACTGCTCCAGTTCCTTTATTTTCTATAATACATGAGGAAGGAGTGCCGCTGCTCTAGCTCCTGTATTTTCTATAATACAGGAGGAAGCAGTGACGCTGCTCCAGTTCCTTTATTTTCAATAATAGAGGAGGAAGCAGTGACGCTGCTCCAGCTCCTTTATTTTCTATAATACAGGAGAAAGCAGTGACGCTGCTCCAGCTCCTTTATTTTCTATAATACAGGAGGAAGCAGTGACGCTGCTCCAGCTCCTTTATTTTCTATAATACAGGAGGAAGCAGTGACGCTGCTCCAGCTCCTTTATTTTCTATAATACAGGAGGAAGCAGTGACTCTGCTCCAGCTCCTTTAATTTCTATGATACAGGAGGAAGCAGTGACGCTGCTCCAGCTCCTTTATTTTCTATAATACAGGAGGAAGCAGTGACGCTGCTCAAGCTCCTTTATTTTCTGTAATACAGGAGGAAGCAGAGACGCTGCTCCAGCTCCTTTATTTTCTATTAAACAGGAGGAAGCAGTGACGCTGCTGCAGCTCCTTTATTTTCTATAATACAGGAGGAAGCAGTGACGCTGCTCCAGCTCCTTTATTTTCTATACTACAGGAGGAAGCCGTGACGCTGCTCCAGCTCCTTTATTTTCTATAATACAGGAGGAAGCAGTGACGCTGCTCCAGCTCCTTTATTTTCTATAATACAGGAGGAAGCAGTGACTCTGCACCAGCTCCTTTATTTTCTATAATACTGGAGGAAGCAGAGACGATGCTCCGGCTCCTTTATTTTCTATAATACAGGAGGAAGCAGTGACGCTGCTCCAGCTCCTTTATTTTCTATAATACGAGAGGAAGCAGTGACGCTGCTCCAGCTCCTTTAATTTCTATAATACAGGAGGAAGCAGTGACTCTGCTCCAGTTCCTTTATTTTCAATAATAGAGGAGGAAGCAGTGACGCTGCTCGAGCTCCTTTATTTTCTATAATACAGGAGGACGTAGTGACACTGCTCCAGTTCCTTTATTTTCTATAATAGAGGAGGAAGCAGTGACGCTGCTCCAGCTCCTTTATTTTCTATAATACAGGAGGACGTAGTGACACTGCTCCAGTTCCTTTATTTTCTATAATACATGAGGAAGGAGTGCCGCTGCTCTAGCTCCTGTATTTTCTATAATAGAGGAGGAAGCAGTGACGCTGCTCTAGCTCCTTTATTTTCTATAATACAGGAGGACGTAGTGACACTGCTCCAGTTCCTTTATTTTCTATAATACAGGAGGAAGCAGTGTCACTGCTCCAGCTCCTTTATTTTCTATAATACAGGAGGAATCAGTGACGCTGATCCAGGTCCTTTATTTTCTATAATACAGGAGGAAGCAGTGACGCTGCTCCAGCTCCTTTATTTTCTATAATACAGGAGGAAGCAGTGACGCTGATCCAGGTCCTTTATTTTCTAAAATACAGGAGGAAGCAGTGACGCTGCTCCAGCTCCTTTTTTTTCTATAATACAGGAGGAAGCAGTGACGCTGCTCCAGCTCCTTTATTTTCTATAATACGGGAGGAAGCAGTGACGCTGCTCCAGTTCCTTTATTTTCAATAATAGAGGAGGAAGCAGTGACGCTGCTCTAGCTCCTTTATTTTCTATAATACAGGAGAAAGTAGTGATACTGCTCCAGTTCCTTTATTTTCTATAATACATGAGGAAGGAGTGCCGCTGCTCTAGCTCCTGTATTTTCTATAATACAGGAGAAAGCAGTGACGCTGCTCCAGCGCCTTTATTTTCTATAATACAGGAGGAAGCAGTGACTCTGCTCCAGCTCCTTTAATTTCTATAATACAGGAGGAAGCAGTGACGCTGCTCCAGCTCCTTTATTTTCTGTAATACAGGAGGAAGCAGTGACGCTGCTCCAGCTCCTTTATTTTCTGTAATACAGGAGGAAGCAGTGACGCTGCTCCAGCTCCTTTATTTTCTGTAATACAGGAGGAAGCAGTGACGCTGCTCCAGCTCCTTTATTTTCTATAATACAGGAGGAAGCAGTGACGCTGCTCCAGCTCCTTTATTTTCTATAATACAGGAGGAAGCAGTGACGCTGTCCCGCTCCTTTATTTTCTGTAATACAGGAGGAAGCAGTGACGCTGCTCCAGCTCCTTTCTTTTCTATAATACAGGAGGAAGCAGTGACGCTGCTCCAGCTCCTTTATTTTCTATAATACAGGAGGAAGCAGTGTCGCTGCTCCAGCTCCTTTATTTTCTATAATACAGAAGGAAGCAGTGACGCTGCTCCTGCATCTTTATTTTGTATAATACAGGAGGAAGCAGTGACACTGCTCCAGCTCCTTTAGTTTCTATAACACAGGAGGAAGCAGAGACGCTGCTCCAGCTCCTTTATTTTCTATAATACAGGAGGAAACATTGACGCTGCTCCAGCTCCTTTATTTTCTATAATACAGGAGGAAGCAGTGACGCTGCTCCGGCTCCTTTATTTTCTATAATACAGGAGGAAGCAGTGACGCTGCTCCAGCTCCTTTGCTTTCTATAATACAGGAGGAAGCAGTGACGCTGCTCCAGCTCCTTTATTTTCTATAATACAGGAGGAAGCAGTGACGCCGCTCCAGCTCCTTTGCTTTCTATAATACAGGAGGAAGCAGTGACGCTGCTCCAGCTCCTTTATTTTCTATAATACAGGAGGAAGCAGAGACGCTGCTCCAGCTCCTTTATTTTCTATAATACAGGAGGAAGCGGTGACGCTGCTCCGGCTCCTTTATTTTCTATAATACAGGAGGAAGCAGAGACGCTGCTCCAGCTCCTTTATTTTCTATAATACAGGAGGAAGCAGTGACGCTGCTCCAGCTCCTTTATTTTCTATAATACAGGATGAAGCAGTGACGCTGCTCCAGCTCCTTTATTTTCTATAATACAGGAGGAAGCAGTGACGCTGCTCCAGCTCCTTTATTTTCTATAATACAGGAGGAAGCAGTGACGCTGCTCCAGCTCCTTTATTTTCTATAATACAGGAGGAAGCAGTGACGCTGCTCCAGCTCCTTTATTTTCTATAATACAGGAGGAAGCAGTGTCGCTGCTCCAGCTCCTTTATTTTCTATAATACAGGAGGAAGCAGTGACGCTGCTCCTGCATCTTTATTTTGTATAATACAGGAGGAAGCAGTGACACTGCTCCAGCTCCTTTAGTTTCTATAACACAGGAGGAAGCAGAGACGCTGCTCCAGCTCCTTTATTTTCTATAATACAGGAGGAAACATTGACGCTGCTCCAGCTCCTTTATTTTCTATAATACAGGAGGAAGCAGTGACGCTGCTCCAGCTCCTTTATTTTCTATAACACAGGAGGAACGAGTTACGCTGCTCCGGCTCCTATATTTTCTATAATACAGGAGGATGCAGTGACGCTGCTCCAGCTCTTTTATTTTCTATAATTCAGGAGGAAGCAGTTACGCTGCTCCAGATCCTTTCTTTTCGATAATACAGGAGGATGCAGAGACGCTGCTCCAGCTGCTGTATTTTCTATAATACAGAAGGAAGCAGAGACGCTGCTCCGGCTCCTTTATTTTCTATAATACAGGAGGAAGCAGAGACGCTGCTCCAGCTCCTTTATTTTCTATAATACAGGAGGAAGCAGTGACGCTGCTCCAGCTCCTTTATTTTTTATAATACAGGAGGAACCATTGACGCTGCTCCGGCTCCTTTATTTTCTATAATACAGGAGGAAGCATTGACGCTGCTCCAGCTCCTTTATTTTCTATAATACAGGAGGAAGCAGTGACGCTGCTCTAGCTCCTTTATTTTCTAGAATACAGGAGGAAGCAGTGACGCTGCTCCAGCACCTTTATTTTCTATAATACAGGAGGAAGCAGTGACGCTGTTCCAGCTCCTTTATTTTCTATCCTACAGGAGGAAGCATTGACGCTGCTCCAGGTCCTTTATTTTCTATAATAGAAGAGGAAGCAGTGACGCTGCTCCAGCTCCTTTATTTTCTATAACACATGAGGAAGCCGTGACGCTGCTCCAGCTCCTTTATTTTCTATAATACAGGAGGAAGCAGTGACACTGCTCCAGCTCCATTATTTTCTATAATACAGGAGGAAGCAGTGACGCTGCTCCAGCTCCTTTATTTTCTATAATACAGGAGGAAGCAGTGACACTGCTCCAGCTCCATTATTTTCTATAATACAGGAGGAAGCAGTGACGGTGCTCCAGCTCCTTTATTTTCTATAATACAGGAGGAAGCGGTGACGCTGCTCCAGCTCCTTTATTTTCAATAATACAGGAGGAAGCAGTGACGCTGCTCCAGCTCCTTTATTTTCTATAATACAGGAGGAAGCAGTGACGGTGCTCCAGCTCCTTTATTTTCTATAATACAGGAGGAAGCGGTGACGCTGCTCCAGCTCCTTTATTTTCTATAATACAGGAGGAAGCAGTGACGCTGCTCCAGCTCCTTTATTTTCTATAATACAGTAGGAAGCAGTGACGCTGCTCCGGCTCCTTTATTTTCTATAATACAGGAGGAAGCAGTGACGCTGCTCCAGCTCCTTTATTTTCTATAATACAGGAGGAAGCAGTGACGCTGCTCCAGCTCCTTTATTTTCTATAATACAGGAGGAAGCAGTGACGATGCTCCAGCTCCTTTATTTTCTGTAATACAGGAGGAAGCAGTGACGATGCTCCAGCTCCTTTATTTTCTATGATACTGGAGGAAGCAGTGACGATGCTCCAGCTCCTTTATTTTCTATGATACTGGAGGAAGCAGTGACGCTGCTCCAGCTCCTTTATTTTCTATAATACAGGAGGAAGCAGTGACGCTGCTCCAGCTCCTTTATTTTCTATAATACAGGAGGAAGCATTGACGCTGCTCCAGGTCCTTTATTTTCTATAATAGAAGAGGAAGCAGTGACGCTGCTCCAGCTCCTTTATTTTCTATAACACATGAGGAAGCCGTGACGCTGCTCCAGCTCCTTTATTTTCTATAATACAGGAGGAAGCAGTGACACTGCTCCAGCTCCATTATTTTCTATAATACAGGAGGAAGCAGTGACGCTGCTCCAGCTCCTTTATTTTCTATAATACAGGAGGAAGCAGTGACACTGCTCCAGCTCCATTATTTTCTATAATACTGGAGGAAGCAGTGACGGTGCTCCAGCTCCTTTATTTTCTATAATACAGGAGGAAGCAGAGACGCTGCTCCGGCTCCTTTATTTTCTATAATACAGGAGGAAGCAGTGACGCTGCTCCAGCTCCTTTATTTTCTATAATACAGGAGGAAGCAGTGACGCTGCTCCAGTTCCTTTATTTTCTATAATACAGGAGGAAGCAGTGACGCTGCTCCAGCTCCTTTATTTTCTATAATACAGGAGGAAGCAGTGACGCTGCTCCAGCTCCTTTATTTTCTATAATACAGGAGGAAGCAGTGACGCTGCTTCAGCTCCTTTATTTTCTATAATACAGGAGGAAGCAGTGACGCTGCTCCAGCTCCTTTATTTTCTATAATACAGGAGGAAGCAGTGACGCTGCTCCAGCTCCTTTATTTTCTATAATTCAGGAGGAAGCAGTGACGCTGCTCCAGCTCCTTTATTTTCTATAATACAGGGGGAAGCAGTGACACTGCTCCAGCTCCTTTATTTTCTATAATACAGGAGGAAGCAGTGACGCTGCTCCAGCTCCTTTATTTTCTATAATACAGGAGGAAGCAGTGACGCTGCTCCACCTCCTTTATTTTCTATAATACAGGAGGAAGCAGTGACGCAGATCCAGCTCCTTTATTTTCTATAATACAGGAGGAAGCAGTGACGCTGCTCCAGCTCCTTTATTTTCTATAATTCAGGAGGAAGCAGTGACGCTGCTCCAGCTCCTTTATTTTCTATACTACAGGAGGATGCAGTGACGCTGCTCCAGCTCCTTTATTTTCTATAATACAGGAGGAAGCAGTGACGCTGCTCCAGCTCCTTTATTTTCTATAATACAGGAGGAAGCAGTGACGCAGATCCAGCTCCTTTATTTTCTATAATACAGGAGGAAGCAGTGACGCTGCACCAGCTCCTTAATTTTCTATAATACAAGAGGAAGCAGTGACGCTGCTCCAGTTCCTGTATTTTCTATAATACAGGAGGAAGCAGTGACGCTGCTCCAGCTCCTTTATTTTCTATAATACAGGAGGAAGCAGTGACGCTGCTCCAGCTCCTTTATTTTCTATAATACAGGAGGAAGCAGTGACGCTGCTCCAGCTCCTTTATTTTCCATAATACAGGAGGAAGCAGTGACGCTGCTCCAGCTCCTTTATTTTCCATAATACAGGATGAAGCAGTGACGCCGCTCCAGCTCCTTTATTTTCTATAACACAGGAGGAAGCAGAGACGCTGCACCAGCTCCTTTATTTTCTATAATACAGGAGGAAGCAGAGACGCTGCTCCAGCTCCTTTATTTTCTATAATACAGGAGGAAGCAGTGACGCTGCTCCAGTTCCTTTATTTTCTATAATACATGAGGAAGCAGTGACGCTGCTCCAGCTCCTTTATTTTCTATAATACAGGAGGAAGCAGTGACGCTGCTCCAGCTCCTTTATTTTCTATAATACAGGAGGAAGCAGTGACACTGCTCCAGCTCCTTTATTTTCCATAATACAGGAGGAAGCAGTGACGCTGCTCCAGTTCCTTTATTTTCTATAATACAGGAGGAAGCAGAGACGCTGTTCCAGCTCCTTTATTTTCTATAATACAGGAGGAAGCAGTGACGCTGCTCCAGCTCCTTTATTTTCTATAATACAGGAGGAAGCAGTGACGCTGCTCCAGCTCCTTTATTTTCCATAATAAAGGAGGAAGAAGTGACGCTGATCCAGCTCCTTTATTTTCTATAATACAGGAGGAAGCAGTGACGCTGCTCCAGCTCCTTTATTTTCTATAATACAGGAGGAAGCAGTGACGCTGCTCCAGCTCCTTTATTTTCTATAATACAGGAGGAAGCAGTGACGCTGCTCCAGCTCCTTTATTTTCTATAATACAGGAGGAAGCAGTGACGCTGCTCCAGCTCCTTTATTTTCTATAATACAGGAGGAAGCAGTGACGCTGCTCCAGCTCCTTTATTTTCTATAATACAGGAGGAAGCAGTGTCGCTGCTCCAGCTCCTTTATTTTCTATAATACAGGAGGAAGCAGTGACGCTGCTCCTGCATCTTTATTTTGTATAATACAGGAGGAAGCAGAGACGCTGCTCCAGCTCCTTTATTTTCTATAATACAGGAGGAAACATTGACGCTGCTCCAGCTCCTTTATTTTCTATAATACAGGAGGAAGCAGTGACGCTGCTCCAGCTCCTTTATTTTCTATAACACAGGAGGAACGAGTTACGCTGCTCCGGCTCCTATATTTTCTATAACACAGGAGGAACGAGTGACGCTGCTCCAGCTCTTTTATTTTCTATAATTCAGGAGGAAGCAGTTACGCTGCTCCAGATCCTTTCTTTTCGATAATACAGGAGGATGCAGAGACGCTGCTCCAGCTGCTGTATTTTCTATAATACAGAAGGAAGCAGAGACGCTGCTCCGGCTCCTTTATTTTCTATAATACAGGAGGAAGCAGAGACGCTGCTCCAGCTCCTTTATTTTCTATAATACAGGAGGAAGCAGTGACGCTGCTCCAGCTCCTTTATTTTTTATAATACAGGAGGAACCATTGACGCTGCTCCGGCTCCTTTATTTTCTATAATACAGGAGGAAGCATTGACGCTGCTCCAGCTCCTTTATTTTCTATAATACAGGAGGAAGCAGTGACGCTGCTCTAGCTCCTTTATTTTCTAGAATACAGGAGGAAGCAGTGACGCTGCTCCAGCACCTTTATTTTCTATAATACAGGAGGAAGCAGTGACGCTGTTCCAGCTCCTTTATTTTCTATCCTACAGGAGGAAGCATTGACGCTGCTCCAGGTCCTTTATTTTCTATAATAGAAGAGGAAGCAGTGACGCTGCTCCAGCTCCTTTATTTTCTATAACACATGAGGAAGCCGTGACGCTGCTCCAGCTCCTTTATTTTCTATAATACAGGAGGAAGCAGTGACACTGCTCCAGCTCCATTATTTTCTATAATACAGGAGGAAGCAGTGACGCTGCTCCAGCTCCTTTATTTTCTATAATACAGGAGGAAGCAGTGACACTGCTCCAGCTCCATTATTTTCTATAATACAGGAGGAAGCAGTGACGGTGCTCCAGCTCCTTTATTTTCTATAATACAGGAGGAAGCGGTGACGCTGCTCCAGCTCCTTTATTTTCAATAATACAGGAGGAAGCAGTGACGCTGCTCCAGCTCCTTTATTTTCTATAATACAGGAGGAAGCAGTGACGGTGCTCCAGCTCCTTTATTTTCTATAATACAGGAGGAAGCGGTGACGCTGCTCCAGCTCCTTTATTTTCTATAATACAGGAGGAAGCAGTGACGCTGCTCCAGCTCCTTTATTTTCTATAATACAGGAGGAAGCAGTGACGCTGCTCCGGCTCCTTTATTTTCTATAATACAGGAGGAAGCAGTGACGCTGCTCCAGCTCCTTTATTTTCTATAATACAGGAGGAAGCAGTGACGCTGCTCCAGCTCCTTTATTTTCTATAATACAGGAGGAAGCAGTGACGATGCTCCAGCTCCTTTATTTTCTGTAATACAGGAGGAAGCAGTGACGATGCTCCAGCTCCTTTATTTTCTATGATACTGGAGGAAGCAGTGACGATGCTCCAGCTCCTTTATTTTCTATGATACTGGAGGAAGCAGTGACGCTGCTCCAGCTCCTTTATTTTCTATAATACAGGAGGAAGCAGTGACGCTGCTCCAGCTCCTTTATTTTCTATAATACAGGAGGAAGCATTGACGCTGCTCCAGGTCCTTTATTTTCTATAATAGAAGAGGAAGCAGTGACGCTGCTCCAGCTCCTTTATTTTCTATAACACATGAGGAAGCCGTGACGCTGCTCCAGCTCCTTTATTTTCTATAATACAGGAGGAAGCAGTGACACTGCTCCAGCTCCATTATTTTCTATAATACAGGAGGAAGCAGTGACGCCGCTCCAGCTCCTTTATTTTCTATAATACAGGAGGAAGCAGTGACACTGCTCCAGCTCCATTATTTTCTATAATACAGGAGGAAGCAGTGACGGTGCTCCAGCTCCTTTATTTTCTATAATACAGGAGGAAGCGGTGACGCTGCTCCAGCTCCTTTATTTTCTATAATACAGGAGGAAGCAGTGACGCTGCTCCAGCTCCTTTATTTTCTATAATACAGGAGGAAGCAGTGACGGTGCTCCAGCTCCTTTATTTTCTATAATACAGGAGGAAGCGGTGACGCTGCTCCAGCTCCTTTATTTTCTATAATACAGGAGGAAGCAGTGACGCTGCTCCAGCTCCTTTATTTTCTATAATACAGGAGGAAGCAGTGACGCTGCTCCGGCTCCTTTATTTTCTATAATACAGGAGGAAGCAGTGACGCTGCTCCAGCTCCTTTATTTTCTATAATACAGGAGGAAGCAGTGACGCTGCTCCAGCTCCTTTATTTTCTATAATACAGGAGGAAGCAGTGACGATGCTCCAGCTCCTTTATTTTCTGTAATACAGGAGGAAGCAGTGACGATGCTCCAGCTCCTTTATTTTCTATGATACTGGAGGAAGCAGTGACGATGCTCCAGCTCCTTTATTTTCTATGATACTGGAGGAAGCAGTGACGCTGCTCCAGCTCCTTTATTTTCTATAATACAGGAGGAAGCAGTGACGCTGCTCCAGCTCCTTTCTTTTCTATAATACAGGAGGAAGCAGTGACGCTGCTCCAGCTCCTTTCTTTTCTATAATACAGGAGGAAGCAGTGACGCTGCTCCAGCTCCTTTCTTTTCTATAATACAGGAGGAAGCAGTGACGCTGCTCCAGCTCCTTTATTTTCCATAATGCAGGAGGAAGCAGTGACGCTGCTCCAGCTCCTTTATTTTCTATAATACAGGAGGAAGCAGTGACGCTGCTCCAGCTCCTTTATTTTCTATAATAAAGGAGGAAACAGTGACGCTGCTCCAGCTCCTTTATTTTCTATAATACAGGAGGAAGCAGTGACGCTGCTCCAGCTCCTTTATTTTCTATAATACAGGAGGAAGCAGTGACGCTGCTCCAGCTCCTTTATTTTCTATAATACAGGAGGAAGCAGAGACGCTGCTCCGGCTCCTTTATTTTCTATAATACAGGAGGAAGCGGTGACGCTGCTCCTGCTCCTTTATTTTCTATAATACAGGAGGAAGCGGTGACGCTGCTCCAGCTCCTTTATTTTCTATACTACAGGAGGAAGCAGTGACGCTGCTCCAGCTCCTTTATTTTCTATAATACAGGAGGAAGCAGTGACGCTGCTCCAGCTCCTTTCTTTTCTATAATACAGGAGGAAGCAGTGACGCTGCTCCAGCTCCTTTCTTTTCTATAATACAGGAGGAAGCAGTGACGCTGCTCCAGCTCCTTTATTTTCCATAATACAGGAGGAAGCAGTGACGCTGCTCCAGCTCCTTTATTTTCTATAATACAGGAGGAAGCAGTGACGCTGCTCCAGCTCCTTTCTTTTCTATAATACAGGAGGAAGCGGTGACGCTGCTCCAGCTCCTTTCTTTTCTATAATACAGGAGGAAGCAGTGACGCTGCTCCAGCTCCTTTATTTTCCATAATACAGGAGGAAGCGGTGACGCTGCTCCTGCTCCTTTATTTTCTATAATACAGGAGGAAGCAGTGACGCTGCTCCAGCTCCTTTCTTTTCTATACTACAGGAGGAAGCAGTGACGCTGCTCCAGCTCCTTTCTTTTCTATAATACAGGAGGAAGCAGTGACGCTGCTCCAGCTCCTTTATTTTCCATAATACAGGAGGAAGCAGTGACGCTGCTCCAGCTCCTTTCTTTTCTATAATACAGGAGGAAGCGGTGACGCTGCTCCAGCTCCTTTATTTTCCATAATACAGGAGGAAGCAGTGACGCTGCTCCAGCTCCTTTATTTTCTATAATACAGGAGGAAGCGGTGACGCTGCTCCTGCTCCTTTATTTTCTATAATACAGGAGGAAGCAGTGACGCTGCTCCAGCTCCTTTATTTTCTATACTACAGGAGGAAGCAGTGACGCTGCTCCAGCTCCTTTATTTTCTATAATACAGGAGGAAGCAGTGACGCTGCTCCAGCTCCTTTATTTTCTATAATACAGGAGGAAGCAGTGACGCTGCTCCAGCTCCTTTATTTTCTATAATACAGGAGGAAGCAGTGACGCTGCTCCAGCTCCTTTATTTTCTATAATACAGGAGGAAGCAGTGACGCTGCTCCAGCTCCTTTATTTTCTATAATACAGGAGGATGCAGTGACGCTGCTCCAGCTCCTTTATTTTCTATAATACAGGAGGAAGCAGTGACGGTGCTCCAGCTCCTTTATTTTCTATAATACAGGAGGAAGCAGTGACGCTGATCCAGCTCCTTTATTTTCTATAATACAGGAGGAAGCAGTGACGCTGCTCCAGCTCCTTTATTTTCTATAATACAGGAGGAAGCAGTGACGCTGCTCCAGCTCCTTTATTTTCTATAATACAGGAGGAAGCAGTGACGCAGATCCAGCTCCTTTATTTTCTATAATACAGGAGGAAGCAGTGACGCTGCTCCAGCTCCTTTATTTTCTATAATTCAGGAGGAAGCAGTGACGCTGCTCCAGCTCCTTTATTTTCTATACTACAGGAGGATGCAGTGACGCTGCTCCAGCTCCTTTATTTTCTATAATACAGGAGGAAGCAGTGACGCTGCTCCAGCTCCTTTATTTTCTATAATACAGGAGGAAGCAGTGACGCTGCTCCACCTCCTTTATTTTCTATAATACAGGAGGAAGCAGTGACGCAGATCCAGCTCCTTTATTTTCTATAATACAGGAGGAAGCAGTGACGCTGCTCCAGCTCCTTTATTTTCTATAATTCAGGAGGAAGCAGTGACGCTGCTCCAGCTCCTTTATTTTCTATACTACAGGAGGATGCAGTGACGCTGCTCCAGCTCCTTTATTTTCTATAATACAGGAGGAAGCAGTGACGCTGCTCCAGCTCCTTTATTTTCTATAATACAGGAGGAAGCAGTGACGCAGATCCAGCTCCTTTATTTTCTATAATACAGGAGGAAGCAGTGACGCTGCACCAGCTCCTTAATTTTCTATAATACAAGAGGAAGCAGTGACGCTGCTCCAGTTCCTGTATTTTCTATAATACAGGAGGAAGCAGTGACGCTGCTCCAGCTCCTTTATTTTCTATAATACAGGAGGAAGCAGTGACGCTGCACCAGCTCCTTTATTTTCTATAATACAGGAGGAAGCAGAGACGCTGCTCCAGCTCCTTTATTTTCTATAATACAGGAGGAAGCAGTGACGCTGCTCCAGTTCCTTTATTTTCTATAATACATGAGGAAGCAGTGACGCTGCTCCAGCTCCTTTATTTTCTATAATACAGGAGGAAGCAGTGACGCTGCTCCAGCTCCTTTATTTTCTATAATACAGGAGGAAGCAGTGACACTGCTCCAGCTCCTTTATTTTCCATAATACAGGAGGAAGCAGTGACGCTGCTCCAGTTCCTTTATTTTCTATAATACAGGAGGAAGCAGAGACGCTGTTCCAGCTCCTTTATTTTCTATAATACAGGAGGAAGCAGAGACGCTGATCCAGCTCCTTTATTTTCTATAATACAGGAGGAAGCAGTGACGCTGCTCCAGCTCCTTTATTTTCCATAATAAAGGAGGAAGAAGTGACGCTGCTCCAGTTCCTTTATTTGGTATAATACAGGAGGAAGCAGAGACGCTGATCCAGCTCCTTTATTTTCTATAATACAGGAGGAAGCAGTGACGCTGCTCCAGCTCCTTTATTTTCTATAATACAGGAGGAAGCAGTGACGCTGCACCAGCTCCTTAATTTTCTATAATACAGGAGGAAGCAGTGACGCTGCTCCAGCTCCTTTATTTTCTCTAATGCAGGAGGAAGCAGTGACTCTGCTCCAGCTCCTTTATTTTCTATAATACAGGAGGAAGCAGTGACGCTGCTCCAGCTCCTTTATATTCTATAATACAGGAGGAAGCAGAGACGCTGCTCCAGCTCCTTTATTTTCTATAATACAGGAGGAAGCAGTGACGCTGCTCCAGCTCCTTTATTTTCTATAATACAGGAGGAAGCAGTGACGCTGCTCCAGCTCCTTTATTTTCTATAAATCAGGAGGAAGCAGTGACGCTGCTCCAGCTCCTTTATTTTCTATAACACAGGAGGAAGCAGAGACGCTGCTCCAGCTCCTTTATTTTCTGTAATACAGGAGGAAGCAGTGACGCTGCTCCAGCTCCTTTGTTTTCTATAATACAGGATGAAGCAGTGACGCTGCTCCAGCTCCTTTATTTTCTATAATACAGGAGGAAGCAGAGACGCTGCTCCAGCCCCTTTACTTTCTATAATACAGGAGGAAGCAGTGACGCTACTCCAGCTCCTTTATTTTCTATAATACAGGAGGAAGCAGTGACGCTGCTCCAGCTCCTTTATTTTCTATAATACGAGAGGAAGCAGTGACGCTGCTCCTGCTCCTTTATTTTCTATAATACAGGAGGAAGCAGTGACGCTGCTCCAGCTCCTTTATTTTCTATAATACAGGAGGAAGCAGTGACGCTGCTCCAGCTCCTTTGTTTTCTATAATACAGGAGGAAGCAGAGACGCTGCTCCAGCTCCTTTATTTTCTATAATCCAGGAGGAAGCAGTGACGCTGCTCCAGCTCCTTTATTTTCTATAATCCAGGAGGAAGCAGTGACGCTGCTCCAGCTCCTTTCTTTTCTATAATCCAGGAGGAAGCAGTGACGCTGCTCCAGCTCCTTTATTTTCTATAAAACAGGAGGAAGCAGTGACGCTGCTCCAGCTCCTTTATTTTCTATAATACAGGAGGAAGCAGTGACACTGCACCAGCTCCTTTATTTTCTATAATACAGGAGGAAGCAGTGACGCTGCTCCAGCTCCTTTATTTTCTATAACACAGGAGGAAGCAGTGACGCTGCTCCGGCTCCTTTATTTTCTATAATACAGGAGGAAGCAGTGACGCTACTCCAGCTCCTTTATTTTCTATAATCCAGGAGGAAGCAGTGACGCTGCTCCAGCTCCTTTATTTTCTATAATACAGGAGGAAGCAGAGACGCTGCTCCAGCTCCTTTATTTTCTATAATACTGGAGGAAGCAGAGACGCTGCTCCAGCTCCTTTATTTTCTATAATACAGGAGGAAGCAGGGACGCTGCTCCAGCTCCTTTATTTTCTATAATACAGGAGGAAGCAGTGACGCTGCTCCAGCTCCTTTATTTTCTATAATACATGAGGAAGCAGTGACGCTGCTCCAGCTCCTTTATTTTCTATAATACAGGAGGAAGCAGTGACGCTGCTCCAGCTCCTTTATTTTCTATAATACAGGAGGATGCAGAGACGCTGCTCCAGCTGCTGTATTTTCCATAATACAGGAGGAAGCAGTGACGCTGCTCCAGCTCCTTTATTTTCTATAATACAGGAGGAAGCAGTGACGCTGCTTCAGCTCCTTTAATTTCTATAATACAGGAGGAAGCAGAGACGCTGCTCCAGCTGCTGTATTTTCCTAAGTACAGCAGGAAGCCGTGACGCTGCTCCAGCTCCTTTATTTTCTATAATAAAGGAGGAAGCAGTGACGCTGCTCCAGCTCCTTTATTTTCTATAACACAGGAGGAAGCAGTGACGCTGCTCCAGCTCCTTTAATTTCTATAATACAGGAGGAAGCAGTTACGCTGCTCCAGATCCTTTATTTTCGATAATACAGGAGGATGCAGAGACGCTGATCCAGCTGCTGTATTTTCTATAATACAGGAGGAAGCAGTGACGCTGCTCCAGCTCCTTTATTTTCTATAATACAGGAGGAAGCAGTGACGCTGCTCCAGCTCCTTTACTTTCCATAATACAGGAGTGAGCAGTGAGCTGCTCCAGCTCCGTTATTTTCGATAATACAGGAGGAAGCAGAGACGCTGCTCCAGCTCCTTTATTTTCTATGATACAGGAGGAAGCAGAGACGCTGCTCCAGCTCATTTATTTTCTATAATACAGGAGGAAGCAGTGACGCTGCCTCTGCTCCTTTATTTTCAATAATACAGGAGGAAGCAGTAACGCTGCGCCAGTTCCTTTATTTTCTATAATACAGGAGGATGCAGAGACGCTGCTCCAGCTCCTTTACTTTCTGTAAAACAGGGGGAAGCAGTGACGCTGCTACAGCTCCTTTACTTTCTGTAAAACAGGGGGAAGCAGTGACGCTGCTCCAGCTCCTTTATTTTCTATAATAAAGGGGGAAGCAGTGACGCTGCTCCAGCTCCTTTATTTTCTGTAATACAGGAGGAAGCAGAGACGCTACTCCAGCTCCTTTATTTTCTATAATACAGGAGGAAGCAGTGACGCTGCTCCAGCTCCTTTATTTTCTATAATACAGGAGGAAGCAGTGACGCTGCTCCAGTTCCTTTATTTTCTGTAATACTGGAGAAAGCAGTGGCGCTGCTCCAGCTCCTTTATTTTCTATAATACAGGAGGAAGCAGTGACGCTGTTCCAGCTCCTTTATTTTCTATAATACAGGAGGAAGCCGTGACGCTGCTCCAGCTCCTTTATTTTCTATAATACACGAGGAAGCAGTGACGCTGCTCCAGTTCCTTTATTTTCTATAATACAGGAGGATGCAGAGACTTTGCTCCAGCTGCTGTATTTTCCATAATACAGGAGGAAGCAGTGACGCTGCTCCAGCTCCTTTAATTTCTATAATACAGGAGGAAGCAGTGACGCTGATCCAGCTCCTTTATTTTCTATAATTCAGGAGGAAGCAGTGACGCTGCTCCAGCTCCTTTATTTTCTATAATACAGGAGGAAGCAGTGACGCTGCTCCAGCTCCTTTATTTTCTATAATACAGGAGGAAGCAGAGACGCTGCTACAGTTCCTTTATTTTGTATAATACAGGAGGAAGCCGTGACGCTGCTCCAGCGCCTTTATTTTCTATAATACAGGAGGAAGCAGTGACGCTGCTCCAGCTCCTTTATTTTCTATAATATAGGAGGAAGCAGAGACGCTGCTCCAGTTCCTTTATTTTGTATAATACAGGAGGAAGCAGTGACCCTGCTCCAGCTCCTTTATTTTCTATAATACAGGAGGAAGCAGTGACTCTGCTCCAGCTCCTTTATTTTCCATAATACAGGAGGAAGCAGAGACGCTGCTCCAGCCCCTTTACTTTCTATAATTCAGGAGGAAGCAGTGACTCTGCTCCAGCTCCTTTATTTTCTATAATACAGGAGGAAGCAGTGACGCTGCTCCAGCTCCTTTATTTTCCATAATACAGGAGGAAGCAGTGACGCTGCTCCAGCTCCTTTATTTTCTATAATACAGGAGGAAGCAGTGACGCTGCTCCAGCTCCTTTATTTTCTATAATACAGGAGGAAGCAGTGACGCTGCTCCAGCTCCTTTATTTTCTATAATACAGGAGGAAGCAGTGACGCTGCTCCAGCTCCTTTGTTTTCTATAATACAGGAGGAAGCAGTGACGCTGCTCCAGCTCCTTTATTTTCTATAATACAGGAGGAAGCAGTGACGCTGCTCCAGCTCCTTTATTTTCTATAATACAGGAGGAAACAGTGACGCTGCTCCAGCTCCTTTATTTTCTATAATACGATAGGAAGCAGTGACGCTGCTCCAGCTCCTTTGTTTTCTATAATACAGGAGGAAGCAGAGACGCTGCTCCAGCTCCTTTATTTTCTATAATACAGGAGGAAGCAGTGACGCTGCTCCAGCTCCTTTATTTTCTATAATACAGGAGGAAGCAGTGACGCTGCACCAGCTCCTTTATTTTCTATAATACAGGAGGAAGCAGAGACGCTGCTCCAGCCCCTTTACTTTCTATAATACAGGAGGAAGCAGTGACGCTGCTCCAGCTCCTTTATTTTCTATAACACAGGAGGAAGCAGTGACGCTGCTCCGGCTCCTTTATTTTCTATAATACAGGAGGAAGCAGTGACGCTACTCCAGCTCCTTTATTTTCTATAATCCAGGAGGAAGCAGTGACGCTGCTCCAGCTCCTTTATTTTCCATAATACAGGAGGAAGCAGTAACGCTGCTCCAGCTCCTTTATTTTCTATAATACTGGAGGAAGCAGAGACGCTGCTCCAGCTCCTTTATTTTCTATAATACAGGAGGAAGCAGAGACGCTGCTCCAGCTACTTTATTTTGTATAATACAGGAGGAAGCAGTGACGCTGCTCCAGCTCCTTTATTTTCTATAAATCAAGAGGAAGCAGAGACGCTGCTCCAGCTCCTTTATTTTCTGTAATACAGGAGGAAGCAGTGACGCTACTCCAGCTCCTTTGTTTTCTATAATACAGGAGGAAGCAGTGACGCTGCTCCAGCTCCTTTATTTTCTATAATACAGGAGGAAGCACTGACGCTGCTCCAGCTCCTTTATTTTCTATAATACAGGAGGAAACAGTGACGCTGCTCCAGCTCCTTTATTTTCTATAATACAGGAGGAAGCAGAGACGCTGCTCCAGCTACTTTATTTTGTATAATACAGGAGGAAGCAGTGACGCTGCTCCAGCTCCTTTATTTTCTATAATACAGGAGGAAGCAGTGACGCTGCTCCAGCTCCTTTATTTTCTATAAATCAAGAGGAAGCAGTGACGCTGCTCCAGCTCCTTTATTTTCTATAACACAGGAGGAAGCAGAGACGCTGCTCCAGCTCCTTTATTTTCTGTAATACAGGAGGAAGCAGTGACGCTACTCCAGCTCCTTTGTTTTCTATAATACAGGAGGAAGCAGTGACGCTGCTCCAGCTCCTTTATTTTCTATAATACAGGAGGAAGCACTGACGCTGCTCCAGCTCCTTTATTTTCTATAATACAGGAGGAAGCAGTGACGCTACTCCAGCTCCTTTATTTTCTATAATACAGGAGGAAGCAGAGACGCTGCTCCAGCTCCTTTATTTTCTATAATACAGGAGGAAGCAGAGACGCTGCTCCAGCTACTTTATTTTGTATAATACAGGAGGAAGCAGTGACGCTGCTACAGCTCCTTTATTTTCTATAAATCAGGAGGAAGCAGTGACGCTGCTCCAGCTCCTTTATTTTCTATAACACAGGAGGAAGCAGTGACGCTGCTCCAGCTCCTTTATTTTCTATAATACAGCAGGAAGCAGTGACGCTGCTCCAGCTCCTTTATTTTCCATAATACAGGAGGAAGCAGAGACGCTGCTCCAGCTCCTTTATTTTCTATAATACAGGAGGAAGCAGAGACGCTGCTCCAGCTACTTTATTTTGTATAATACAGGAGGAAGCAGTGACGCTGCTCCAGCTCCTTTATTTTCTATAATACAGGAGGAAGCAGTGACGCTGCTCCAGCTCCTTTATTTTCTATAATACAGGAGGAAGCAGTGACGCTGCTCCAGCTCCTTTATTTTCTATAATACAGGAGGAAGCAGTGACGCTGCTCCAGCTCCTTTATTTTCTATAATACTGGAGGAAGCAGTGACGCTGCTCCAGCTCCTTTATTTTCTATAATACAGGAGGAAGCAGTGACGCTGCTCCAGCTCCTTTATTTTCTATAATACAGGAGGAAGCAGAGACGCTGCTCCAGCTCCTTTATTTTCTATAATACAGGAGGAAGCAGAGACGCTGCTCCAGCTCCTTTATTTTCTATAATACAGGAGGAAGCAGAGACGCTGCTCCAGCTACTTTATTTTGTATAATACAGGAGGAAGCAGTGACGCTGCTCCAGCTCCTTTATTTTCTATAATTCAGGAGGAAGCAGTGACGCTGCTCCAGCTCCTTTATTTTCTATAATACAGAAGGAAGCAGTGACGCTGCTCCAGCTCCTTTAATTTCTATAATACAGGAGGAAGCAGTGACGCTGCTCCAGCTCCTTTATTTTCTATAATTCAGGAGGAAGCAGTGACGCTGCTCCAGCTCCTTTCTTTTCTATAATACAGGAGGAAACAGTGACGCTGCTCCAGCTGCTTTATTATTTATAATACAGGAGGAAGCAGTGACGCTGCTCCAGCTCCTTTATTTTCTATAATACAGGAGGAAGCAGAGACGCTGCTCCAGTTCCTTTATTTTGTATAATACAGGAGGAAGCCGTGACGCTGCTCCAGCTCCTTTATTTTCTATAATACAGGAGGAAGCAGAGACGCTGCTCCAGTTCCGTTATTTTGTATAATACAGGAGGAAGCAGTGACCCTGCTCCAGCTCCTTTATTTTCTATAATACAGGAGGAAGCAGTGACGCTGCTCCAGCTCCTTTATTTTCCATAATACAGGAGGAAGCAGAGACGCCGCTCCAGCCCCTTTACTTTCTATAATTCAGGAGGAAGCAGTGACTCTGCTCCAGCTCCTTTATTTTCTATAATACAGGAGGAAGCAGTGACGCTGCTCCAGCTCCTTTATTTTCTATAATGCAGGAGGAAGCAGTGACGCTGCTCCAGCTCCTTTATTTTCTATAATGCAGGAGGAAGCAGTGACGCTGCTCCAGCTCCTTTATTTTCTATAATTCAGGAGGAAGCAGTGACGCTGCTCCAGCTCCTTTATTTTCTATAATACAGGAGGAAGCAGTGACGCTGCTCCAGCTCCTTTATTTTCTATAATACAGGAGGACGCAGTGACTCTGCTCCAGCTACTTTATTTTCTATAATTCAGGAGGAAGCAGTGACGCTGCTCCAGCTCCTTTATTTTCTATAATACAGGAGGAAACAGTGACGCTGCTCCAGCTGCTTTATTTAATATAATACAGGAGGAAGCAGTGACGCTGCTCCAGCTCCTTTATTTCTATAATACAGGAGGAAGCAGTGACGCTGCTCCAGCTGCTTTATTTTCTATAATACAGGAGGAAGCAGTGACGCTGCTCCAGCACCTTTATTTTCTATAATACAGGAGGAAGCAGTGACGCTGCTCCAGTTCCTTTATTTTCTGTAATACAGGAGAAAGCAGTGACGCTGCTCCAGCTCCTTTATTTTCTATAATACAGGAGGAAGCCGTGACGCTGCTCCAGCTCCTTTATTTTCTATAATACAGGAGGAAGCAGTGACGCTGCTCCAGTTCCTTTATTTTCTATAATACAGGAGGATGCAGAGACTTTGCTCCAGCTGCTGTATTTTCCATAATACAGGAGGAAGCAGTGACGCTGCTCCAGCTCCTTTATTTTGTATAATACAGGGGGAAGCAGTGACGCTGCTCCAGCTCCTTTATTTTCTATAATACAGGAGGAAGCAGTGACGCTGCTCCGGCTGCTTTATTTTTTATAATACAGGAGGAAGCAGTGACGCTGCTCCAGCTCCTTTATTTTGTATAATACAGGAGGAAGCAGTGACGCTGATCCAGCTCCTTTATTTTCTATAATACAGGAGGAAGCAGTGACGCTGCTCCGGCTGCTTTATTTTTTATAATACAGGAGGAAGCAGTGACTCTGCTCCAGCTCCTTTATTTTCTATAATACAGGAGGAAGCAGTGACGCTGCTCCAGCTCCTTTATTTTCTATAATACAGGAGGAAACAGTGACGCTGCTCCAGCTGCTTTATTTTTTATAATACAGGAGGAAGCAGTGACGCTGCTCCAGCTCCTTTATTTACTATAATACAGGAGGAAGCAGAGACGCTGCTCCAGTTCCTTTATTTTGTATAATACAGGAGGAAGCAGTGACGCTGCTCCAGCTCCTTTATTTTCTATAATACAGGAGGAAGCAGTGACGCTGCTCCAGCACCTTTATTTTCTATAATACAGGAGGAAGCAGTGACGCTGCTCCAGTTCCTTTATTTTCTGTAATACAGGAGAAAGCAGTGACGCTGCTCCAGCTCCTTTATTTTCTATAATACAGGAGGAAGCAGTGACGCTGCTCCAGCTCCTTTATTTTCTATAATACAGGAGGAAGCCGTGACGCTGCTCCAGCTCCTTTATTTTCTATAATACAGGAGGAAGCAGAGACGCTGCTCCAGTTCCTTTATTTTGTATAATACAGGAGGAAGCAGTGACTCTGCTCCAGCTCCTTTATTTTCTATAATACAGGAGGAAGCAGTGACGCTGCTCCAGCTCCTTTATTTTCCATAATACAGGAGGAAGCAGAGACGCTGCTCCAGCCCCTTTACTTTCTATAATTCAGGAGGAAGCAGTGACTCTGCTCCAGCTCCTTTATTTTCTATAATACAGGAGGAAGCAGTGACGCTGCTCCAGCTCCTTTATTTTCCATAATACAGGAGGAAGCAGTGACGCTGCTCCAGCTCCTTTATTTTCTATAATACAGGAGGAAGCAGTGACGCTGCTCCAGCTCCTTTATTTTCTATAATTCAGGAGGAAGCAGAGACGCTGCTCCAGCTCCTTTATTTTCTATAATACAGGAGGAAGCAGTGACGCTGCTCCAGCTCCTTTACTTTTTATAATACAGGAGGAAGCAGTGACGCTGCTCCAGCTCCTTTATTTTCTATAATACAGGAGGACGCAGTGACTCTGCTCCAGCTCCTTTATTTTCTATAATTCAGGAGGAAGCAGTGACGCTGCTCCAGCTCCTTTATTTTCTATAATACAGGAGGAAACAGTGACGCTGCTCCAGCTGCTTTATTTAATATAATACAGGAGGAAGTAGTGACGCTGCTCCAGCTCCTTTATTTCTATAATACAGGAGGAAGCAGTGACGCTGCTCCAGCTCCTTTATTTTCTATAATACAGGAGGAAGCAGAGACGCTGCTCCAGCTCCTTTATTTTCTATAATACAGGAGGACGCAGTGACGCTGCTCCAGCTCCTTTATTTTCTATAATACAGGAGGACGCAGTGACTCTGCTCCAGCTCCTTTATTTTCTATAATTCAGGATTAAGCAGTGACGCTGCTCCAGTTCCTTTATTTTGTATAATACAGGAGGAAGCAGTGACGCTGATCCAGCTCCTTTATTTTCTATAATACAGGAGGAAGCAGTGACGCTGCACCAGCTCCTTAATTTTCTATAATACAGGAGGAAGCAGTGACGTTGCTCCAGCTCCTTTATTTTCTATAATACAGGAGGAAGCAGTGACGCTGCTCCAGCTCCTTTATTTTCTATAATACAGGAGGAAGCAGTGACGCTGCTCCAGCCCCTTTATTTTCTATAATACAGGAGGAAGCAGTGACGCTGCTCCAGCCCCTTTACTTTCTATAATACAGGAGGATGCAGAGACGCTGCTCCAGCTCCTTTATTTTCTGTAATACAGGAGGGAGCAGAGACACTGCTCCGGCTGCTTTATTTTCTATAATACAGGAGGAAGCAGTGACGCTGCTCTAGCTCCTTTATTTTCTATAATACAGGAGGAAGCAGTGACGCTGCTCCAGCTCCTTTATTTTCTATAATACAGGAGGAAGCCGTGACGCTGCTCCAGCTCCTTATATTTTCTATAATACAGGAGGAAGCAGTGACGCTGCTCCAGTTCCTTTATTTTCTATAATACAGGAGGAAGCAGTGACGCTGCTCCAGCTCCTTTATTTTCTATAATACAGGAGGAAGCAGTGACGATGCTCCAGCTCCTTTATTTTCTATAATACAGGAGGGAGCAGAGACACTGCTCCAGCTCCTTTATTTTCTACAATACAGGAGGATGCAGAGACTCTGCTCCAGCTGCTGTATTTTCCTAAATACAGCAGGAAGCCGTGACGCTGCTCCAGCTCCTTTAATTTCTGTAATACAGGAGTAAGCAGTGACGCTGCTCCAGCTCCTCTATTTTCTATATAACAGGAGGAAGCAGTGACGCTGCTCCAGCTCCTTTATTTTCTATAATACAGGAGGAAGCGGTGATGCTGCTCCAGCTCCTTTATTTTCTATACTACTAGAGGAAGCAGTGACGCTGCTCCAGCTCCTTTATTTTTATAATACAGGAGGAAGCTGTGACGCTGCTCCAGCTCCTTTATTTTTATAATACAGGAGGAAGCAGTGACGCTGCTCTAGCTCCTTTATTTTCTATAATACAGGAGGAAGCAGTGACGCTGCTCCAGCTCCTTTATTTTCTATAATACAGGAGGAAGCAGAGACGCTGCTCCAGCTCCTTTGTTTTCTATAATACAGGAGGAAGCAGTGACGCTGCTCCAGCTCCTTTATTTTGTATAATACCGGAGTAAGCAGTGACGCTGCTCCAGCTCCTTTATTTTCTATAATACAGGAGGAAGCAGTGACGCTGCTCCAGCTCCTTTATTTTCTATAACACAGGAGGAACGAGTTACGCTGCTCCGGCTCCTATATTTTCTATAATACAGGAGGATGCAGTGACGCTGCTCCAGCTCCTTTATTTTCTATAATTCAGGAGGAACGAGTTACGCTGCTCCGGCTCCTATATTTTCTATAATACAGGAGGATGCAGTGACGCTGCTCCAGCTCCTTTATTTTCTATAATACAGGAGGAAGCAGTGACGCTGCTCCAGCTCCTTTATTTTCTATAATACAGGAGGAAGCAGTGACGCTGCTCCGGCTCCTTTATTTTCTATAATACAGGAGGAAGCAGTGACTCTGCTCCAGCTCCTTTATTTTCTATAATACAGGAGGAAGCAGTGACGCTGTTCCAGCTCCTTTATTTTCTATAATACAGGAGGAAGCAGAGACGCTGCTCCAGCTCCTTTATTTTCTATAATACAGGAGAAGCAGTGACGCTGCTCCAGCTCCTTTATTTTCTATAATACAGGAGGAAGCAGTGACGCTGTTCCAGCTCCTTTATTTTCTATAATACAGGAGAAGCAGTGACGCTGCTCCAGCTCCTTTATTTTCTATAATACAGGAGAAGCAGTGACGCTGCTCCAGCTCCTTTATTTTCTATAATCCAGGAGGAAGCAGTGACGCTGTTCCAGCTCCTTTATTTTCTATAATACAGGAGGAAGCAGAGACGCTGCTCCAGCTCCTTTATTTTCTATAATACAGGAGGAAGCAGTGACGCTGTTCCAGCTCCTTTATTTTCTATACTACAGGAGGAAGCAGTGACGCTGCTCCAGGTCCTTTATTTTCCATAATAGAAGAGGAAGCCGTGACGCTGCTCCAGCTCCTTTATTTTCTATAATACAGGAGGAGGCAGTGACGCTGCTCCAGCTCCTTTATTTTCTATAATACATGAGGAAGCAGTGACGCTGCTCCGGCTCCTTTATTTTCTATAATACAGGAGGAAGCAGTGACGCTGCTCCAGCTCCTTTATTTTGTATAATACGGGAGGAAGCAGTGACGCTGCTCCAGCTCCTTTATTTTCTATAATACAGGAGGAAGCAATGACGCTGCTCCAGCTCCTTTATTTTCTATAATACAGGAGGAAGCAGTGACGCTGCTCCGGCTCCTTTATTTTCTATAATACAGGAGGAAGCAGTGACGCTGCTCCAGCTCCTTTATTTTCTATAATACGGGAGGAAGCAGTGACGCTGCTCCAGCTCCTTTATTTTCTATCATGCAGGAGGAAGCAGTGACGCTGCTCCAGCTCCTTTATTTTCTATAATACGGGAGGAAGCATGACGCTGCTCCAGCTCCTATTTTTTCTATAATACAGGAGGAAGCAGAGACGCTGCTCCAGTTCCTTTATTTTCTATAATACGGGAGGAAGCAGTGACGCTGCTCCAGCTCCTTTATTTTCTATAATACAGGAGGAGGCAGTGACGCTGCTCCAGCTCCTTTCTTTTCTATAATACAGGAGGAAGCAGTGAAGCTGCTCCAGCTCCTTTATTTTCCATAATACAGGAGGAAGCAGTGACGCTGCTCCAGCTCCTTTATTTTCTATAATACAGGAGGAAGCAGTGACGCTGCTCCGGCTCCTTTATTTTCTATAATGCAGGAGGAAGCAGTGACGCTGCTCCAGCTCCTTTATTTTCTATAATACAGGAGGAAGCAGTGACGCTGCTCCAGCTCCTTTATTTTCTATCATGCAGGAGGAAGCAGTGACGCTGCTCCAGCTCCTTTATTTTCTATAATACGGGAGGAAGCATGACGCTTCTCCAGCTCCTATTTTTTCTATAATACAGGAGGAAGCAGAGACGCTGCTCCAGATCCTTTATTTTCTATAATACGGGAGGAAGCAGTGACGCTGCTCCAGCTCCTTTATTTTCTATAATACAGGAGTTAGCAGTGACGCTGCTCCAACTCCTTTATTTTCTATAATACAGGAGGAAGCAGTGACACTGCTCTAGCTCCTTTATTTTCTATAATACAGGAGGAAGCAGTGACGCTGCTCCAGCTCCTTTATATTCTATAATACAGGAGTTAGCAGTGACGCTGCTCCAACTCCTTTATTTTCTATAATACAGGAGGAAGCAGTGACACTGCTCTAGCTCCTTTATTTTCTATAATACAGGAGGAAGCAGTGACGCTGCTCCAGCTCCTTTATTTTCTATAATACAGAAGGAAGCAGTGACGCTGCTCCAGCTCCTTTATTTTCTATAAAACAGGAGGAAGCAGTGACGCTGCTCCAGCTCCTTTATTTTCTATAATACAGGAGGAAGCAGTGACGCTGCTCCAGCTCCTTTATTTTCTATAATACAGGAGGAAGCAGTGACGCTGCTCCAGCTCCTTTATTTACTATAATACCGGAGGAAGCAGTGACGCTGCTCCAGCTCCTTTATTTACTATAATACCGGAGGAAGCAGTGACGCTGCTCCAGCTCCTTTATTTTCTATAATACAGGAGGAAGCAGTGATGCTGCTCCAGTTCCTTTATTTTCTATAATACAGGAGAAGCAGAGACGCTGCTCCAGCTCCTTTATTTTCTATAATACCGGAGGAAGCAGTGACGCTGCTCCAGGTCCTTTATTTTCTATAATACAGGAGGAAGCAGAGACGATGCTCCGGCTCCTTTATTTTCTATAATACAGGAGGAAGCAGAGACGCTGCTCCGGCTCCTTTATTTTCTATAATACAGGAGGAAGCAGAGACGCTGCTCCGGCTCCTTTATTTTCTATAATACAGGAGGAAGCAGTGACGCTGCTCCGCCTCCTTTATTTTCTATAATACTGGAGGAAGCAGAGACGCTGCTCCAGCTCCTTTATTTTCTATAATACAGGAGGAAGCAGAGACGCTGCTCCAGCTCCTTTATTTTCTATAATACTGGAGGAAGCACAGACGCTGCTCCGGCTGCTTTATTTTCTATATTACAGGAGGAAGCAGTGACGCTGCTCCAGCTCCTTTATTTTCTATAATAGAGTTGGAAGCAGTGACTCTGCTCCAGCTCCTTTATTTTCTATAATGCAGGAGAAAGCAGAGACGCTGCTCCAGCTTCTTTATATTCTATAATACAGGAGGAAGCAGTGACGCTGCTCCAGCTCCTTTATTTTCTATGATACAGGAGGAAGCAGTGTCTCTGCTCCAGCTCCTTTATTTTCTATAATACAAGAGGAAGCAGTGACGCTGCTCCAGTTCCTTTATTTTCTATAATACAGGAGGAAGCAGTGACGCTGCTCCAGCTCCTTTATTTTCTATAATACAGGAGGAATCAGTGACGCTGCTCCAGCTCCTTTATTTTCTACAATACAGGAGGAAGCAGTGACGCTGCTCCAGCTCCTTTATTTTCTATCATACAGGAGGAAGCAGTGACTCTGCTCCAACTCCTTTATTTTCTATAATACAAGAGGAAGCAGTGACGCTGCTCCAGCTCCTTTATTTTCTATAATACAGGAGGAAGCAGTGACGCTTCTCCAGCTCCTTTATTTTCTATAATACAGGAGGAAGCAGAGACGCTGCTCCAGCTCCTTTATTTGGTGAAAACATTAAATAGGTCTGTTTCCATGCTGTACATCTCTATGTCTGTATTTAAAAGGCTTCTGGATGCAATGTAGTCAGGGATTGTTTGGAGGGGTTTAGTACAAATGTTGGCTAATATAGCTTATTAATTCCGGTTATCTGGTCAGCAGGGACGAGGTGGAATGGAGGGTCTGTTTCTGTGCTCGGCACTTCCGAAATCCTGATGAAGGACTTTACCCGAAACGTCGATTTTCCTGCCCCTTGGATGCTGCCTGACCTGAAGTGCTTTTCCGGCACCACTCTGATCTAATCTCAGAAATGTACTTCTTATTCAGGCGACTTCTCCTGCCTACCGAAGGTACACAAAGACAACACACCAGGATGTCCCATCACCTTAGGCAATGGGACCCGATGTGTGAACCTCACTGCCGATGTTAAATACATCTTGAAAGCCATGAGGCAGGGAACCCCCAGCTTCGACCACGACAGAACATTGGGACACAGGCAGATATCAACCTCAGACACTCAAGGCTGAATCTGAGCTGAGGGCGCACCTATTGTTAAAGATTTACCTGAGAATTTAGCTATTTTTACATACGGTTTACATATGAAAGAACATCTAACATGGTATTTCTGACAGTATACAGACTGAACAGACAATACACTTTAATTTTAAAAATGTAATTTCAGTGGCATCACCCTGTAATCTTTTACTATAAATTCTGTGTGGTATGATGTTATGCTCCACAACCACCTGTTGAAGGAACAGCACTCCAAAAGCTGGTACTATCAAATAAACCTGTTGGACTATAACCTGATGTTGTGTGATTATTTAATTTTGTCCACCCCAGTCCAACACCGGCACCTCCAAATCTTTACTCCATATTGTTTACACTAACTCACACCCTGTTCAGATCAGTTTATCACAATGACCCTGTTCCTCTTTTTGTGAGGTTCCCTGTGTATATTAAAAGAGTTAATGGGTCCTGAGAGGATGAATACATTCTCTTTATCCTGTCAGTTTAAACAGTTGAACATATCAGTTTGAAGTCAATGGAAGAGGAGATTGTCTTTTTCTGTACAATTTCAATGCAGAACGTTCAACCATAAACTGTCTTTGCAAAAGTCGGGGTTGAATGCAATTCTCACTGAGCAACATTAATACAGAAAACACAATTCCCAGTTCCTGGTATCAATTGGTGAAGGAACTGGGATGTGAAAACCACTTGTGGTGTGGTGCCGTGGCTCAGTTTGTGAACTTACCCACATCATAAACAGCCCACCAAGATTTCACATCGAAGTGGTGCCTGTGTATTTTACCAAATGCATGGTTGTTTCAAAATCTCCCAAGTCAGTGTTGCTCATCAGTCAACCATGCGTCCTGTTTGAGTGTCAGCCTGTTTTGGTGATCCTGATCTGTTCCCTGGTTTAGTTCCTCCAGTGGATATTGTTTCTTCTGAACTATTAATTCAATCTGGAGTTTCCTTCCTGTGTTTGTCAAGAACTTCCACTTCTACTCTTCTTTTATTACGCCTCGTTAATTTCCAGTTTGTTGGGAATAACGAGGTGAGCCAGGAGACATGGCAGACTCGCCGGTGAATGTTGCAGTAATGGCGCAGACACCAAGAGCTGTTCACCCTAATTCTCTTCTGTCAACATTCATTCATTCCACACCAACAGGAAATACTTCATTGCTCTCCTATCGTTGTGGTTTGCACTGTGATTGCGGTTTCTTTTCTTGTGGATTATGAAGTCTATTTAGAACTCGAAAGGATCATAATATTTGGAGGAAGGAATGACTCCTCACCTCAGGAATAAGAGCCAGACACATTATTCGGAGAATGTGAGCCCAATCCCACACATGCTACCGAGGGGGCAGAAAGCCTGTTAGCTGGGCCACTCTCAATTTGTCTCCGAATGTCAGACTTTTCAAAGAGCAGAAATGGGAAATGAGGAATATGGGGCAGACCGAGAGTCCGAGAATGTGAAAGAGGGTCAGGGACATTCACAGAGAAAGAAAGAAAGATGGAGACGCATATAGAGGGAGATACTGAAAGGACCAATTCTCCAATCGACATGGCTGCTGACTGACAGAAACAAATAGGAATAAAAAGGTAACTATTAAGCACAGCCTTTCACCAGCTCCGGGTAACGGAAGGATTCTTACAGCCAACAAAGTCATTTTGAATTTTCAACATTGACGGTTGTAAGCTAATGAAAGATTTTGATAAATATTCTGACAGGGAAAACTGATCATTTTACCAAAAATATAATACAGAAATGTTGAAGTAACCTCGCTCTGCCGATATGAAGCATTAACTCTGTTTCTATCCACTCTCCTACTGAGTTTTTCTATCAAATCTTGGTTTTGGTTCAGATTTCAAACATCTGCAGTTCTTTGTTTCATGTTATTCTTAAAAACGCTTGAGACAAAACCAATGACCTGACGGCTTCAGAAAATCGGTCAGAAATATTGTTAGCAAGGTATCTTTGCAGAACACATCGCCCATTCCCTGACCAGGAATCACCCTTTACCCTTCAGAGAGTGCACCAACTCCTAACCGTGAGACTAAAAGGGAAGGGGACAGAAACTGTCACATTTATTCTCAATGAAAGCACTTATACATTTCATTTTGGATCATTTTCGCTGCACATTAATTTCTCGTTGTGTTCGAGGTTTTTATTAACACAATTGGAAAATACCATTCGGCCCATCGTGCAGTATGGCTCATCAGATATCCATGTGTTTTCGATCCAGTGTCCAGCTTTGACACGACACCTTGTGTGTTCTGATGTTTTCAACGCAAAATTCAGTAAAGATTATCCCTGTGATCTTAAACGAGACAACAATGGGAGTCATACTGAAGTGAAATCCCCTTGAGCAACCCATTCACATTTTCACCCATAGAGTGAGTCACAGACACACATGCCCGGAGGTGATGGGGGTGGGGGGAGGGTGGTGGGGGGGGGGGACGGGAGGAGGAGGGCAGAGGTTTCGGGATTATACCAGCTCCTTGTGCTTCAGTACAGCTCTCCACCGACTTCAGACACATCCCCCCCCCCCCCCCCCCCCCACACACACACACAAATTTCTCCGACAAAAGGCAGCTTTTGGTGAAACTGAAGCCAGTTTTACAGACATTGAGAGAAGTTGCGATGAACTGGAATTTTAAATGGACAATTGCCTCACATGCAACTTTCAAATTTGAAAATACACTGACCCAATGTCTGCAGCTCCTCAAAATCTGTCACACATTGAGGTACAATACTCCCAAATTCGGGACCCACTGATCCAATCCCTGCAGTACATTGCACACAAATCAGGAAGGATTCGAACCACCAAAAGTCAGAGACATTATCCATGATGTCAGTGGCCCAATGTCAGCCGGAGGTCCGACAGGGAGTTGATATGAAATGGAAACATGGACATCGGGAGAAACAGTATTCACAAGGTGAACAATCAGTAAAACTAATTATCGTCACTGTTTCCCATCGGATGTCCCACTCCGTGAAGCAATGTCTTTCAATGCCCAAGGAAACATATTTACCCTCAGGAACCTACTTCAGGGTTGCCTGCGCCTCTGCTGGAAGTTGCCATCATTTTATTCACAGTCACTCCGCGATTTTTTGATTCACTCCAGTGAAATATCTTTTCATACCTTGCGTCATGGCCTCTTCCGGTCAAGATCCTGAACCAGTCCAGTGAGAAACCTCTGTTGATTTGAATCCCAGGATGGAGAATCAGACGAGATGAACAGCGCCTTTTATTGGTGGGACCCCTTCACTGCAACCTCACGCCTCAAAACGGGTCTCTGCCCGCGTCAACCTGTTCTGTACATTCCTGCATTACACCGACTGACCAACATTAGATTACCACAGCTCCACTTTCTTTACTTTGAAACCCAAGGCGATAATATGAAGCGTTTGCAAAATTGAAGAGAGAAACTTTGTTGCCGAAGATGGTTATGAAGGGAAGGACAGACACAAGGGTGTGTACAATTCAGGTCGCTTTGGATACTGTCAGCATTACCGGGGGCCCGTGCTGAGGAGTCAAAGTTTGTATCGTCCAGACATGGATACAGTTCCCATTCAGGGAATGAAGGTTTAATTCTCTTCATGTGAATTGTCTGAATGAAAACACATTCCCCGTTCCACACAGAAGACAGACCGGGATCCCTCCAGAATTAGCCCAGTGATTACTTGAACCATGTAGAAGGACAATGACAGCGGACAGATACGATAGTGACCCCTTCAAATCTCCCTCCAATCATCTCACCTTCCTGAGTTGGGAATATGTTGGTGTTCCTTCAGTGTCTCTGGGTGTAAATCCAGGAAATCCCGCGCTTGCAGCATAATGGCTGTACCACCGTGTGAAGGAGTTCAATGGTTCACAAAAGCAACTCATCTCCTCCATCTCTGGGATACTTAGGGATGGACAGCGAGTCCTATTCAATTGAGTGATATCTTTATCCCAGGAATGCGTTTCTAACAGTGGTAGGTTCCAATCGGACACCTGCAGGAGATCGGTAGTAAGTTGGGAAGTGGAGCAGGGAAGTGAAATTGACGTGAATGACAATGATGACTGGGAGGCATGAGGCAGGAAGTGAGTCTGGATCTGGTGGTGCAAGGCTCAGTGTCGCTGCTAATGGGTCAGCCTTTACTGCAAAGTGTTTACATTGGCTCACACACCATTCCTGGGCAATTCATGGTAATGACACTGTTCCTCTTCATGTGAGATTACCTCTGTGTGTATTAAAGCCGTCAATACATCCCAAGAGGAAGAAAAATGTCCCCTTTGTCCTGTCAGTTTCAACAGATACAAATACCTGTTTGAAGCCAATGTAAGAGAAGATTGCCCTTTTATGTGCCTTTGCATTGAAGAATGTTCAATCGTGAAATGTCTGGTTTTGCAAAAGCGGGGTTTGATTGCAAATCACACTGAGTAATATTGATACAGAAATGTATTTCCGAGTTACTGTGGTCATGTGGTTAAGGAACTGCACATATGGCCGTCCCTTAGTTATTTCAAACCCCTCCTTGGGAAGCAGCTGACCATAGGGTCCAATCACAGCTGTGCCCGGTTGTTGTATTGAAGGGTCATAGGTTCACCTTTTATTAAGGGTCGTGTTACTGATGAAGGGACTCAGCATCCTGTTTGAGTTCGAGCCTGTTATGGTTTGGTAAACCCACTCCTTTTTCCTGGTTTAGTTCCAGCTGTGCATGTTGTCCTTCCTAACCAATACACCAACCTGGAGTTTCTTGCTGCTGTTCCAAAAGCACTCCTTCTTCTACTCCACTTTTATTCACCCTCCTTCATTCCAACTTTGGTGGGAATAACGAGGTGAGGCAGGAGACACAGCAGAAAGGCCGTGGGATGTTGTGGTTATGGCACAGAAACCAGGAGTGGGTCACCCTCATTCTCTGCTGTCACCATTCATTCATTTTGCAGCATCAGTAATGCTTCCATATTCTCCTTTGTTGTAGTTTTTTTCTATTGGATAAGGAATGCAACTTTAATTTCGAAAGGGTTGCAATATTTTGAGGAAGAAATGCCCCTTGTATCACATCCAAGTGGCAGACGTATTATCCATAGAATGTGAGCCAAGTTTTACAGATTCCTGCCAGGTTCCAGAAAACCTCTCAGCAGCTCCATTCTCAAACTATCCCTGAACGTCAGGCTTTTCATAGAGTAGGAATGGGAAATGAGGGATATTGGCAAATAAAGGGTCAAAGAATATGATAAAGGGTGAGGTGGATACACAGAGATAAAGACAGAAAATTAGAGACCCATCTTGAGGGAGACCCGGAAAGAATCAGATCTCGGGTCGACATGGCTGCAAACTGGCAAAAAAACAGGATTTTGATAACTATCCTCATTCGACAGATAAAACTGACCATTATCCCGGCATTGTGGTCTAGAAATGAAGAACTAATCTGGTTCTGTCGTTGTGAATCATTGTCTCTGTTTCTCCCCACAAATGATGTCAGGATTATTCAGTTTGCACGTCAATTCTTGTTTTTGGTTCAGATTTCCAACATCTGCATCTCTTGGTTTTCTGTTCAACTTTCAAACGGTTGGCACAAAACCGATGTTCTGCCAGCTTTGGAAAAGTGGTCAGAAATATTCTTCCCACGATGTGTGTGCAGAACAAAGCCCGCATTCCTTGACCGGGAATAGAACCAGTGTCACGGCGGTGAGAGCGCCAAATGCTGGCTACTAGACTCCAAGGGAAGGCAGAAGGCGCCCTTGTATTTATTCAGAGTGAAAACACTTTTGCCTTTTCATTTCTGATCAGTCTTGCTGCAGATTAGGTCCTCCTTGCCTTCGAGCTTTCACAGAGTGGGAAGAGACCGTTCGGCCCATCGTGCATTGTAGCTCATCGGATATCCATGTATTCCAGTCCCAGTTTCGAGTTTTGGATCAAAATGTTATGTGTCCTGATGTTTCAAGAGCAAATATCAACGCGATTCTCACTGTGAATTTAAACGACACGACAATGGGACTGAGGTATGACATGGTCACATTGTGTTGGAACCACCTTGAGGACCTGAACCTCATTTTCACCCACAGAGGGAGACACACAGAAACATATCCCGGGAGGAACAGATGTCTCAGGATCATACCAGCTCCTTGTGCTTCACTTCCGCTCTCTGGTCCACACAACAGCTTCTCTGACAAAGGCAGCTTTAGGTGGACCACTCGCCAGTTTGACAGGCAATGAGAGATGTGGAGCAGAGCTGGAATTTAAAATGGACAAGAGACCGAAATGCAAGTTTTAAATTCGAAACCACACTGATCCAAACCATTCAGATCCTCAGAACCTGACAAAACAGGACCAGCCATACACCTGTCTGACATTGAGCTGTAATGGACCCAAAAACAACATTCCATTTGAATACACACTGATCCAATCCCTGCAGCTCGAAAGAACCGAAGGAAATAGGAACTGACAACATGTAATTGGCTGAACTAACACGTTACACTCGAGACATGTAGGATGTAAACCTACAATCGTCTGATTCAAAGTCAGATGTTTTATCTATTGCTTCACTAGCCGGATGCGCACACACACGCTGGACACCTTTCCATATGTGATGTAAACATGGAGATCTGGGAAACAACATTTATAAGGTGATCAACCAGCAAAGATAATCCACTTTGTGTAACAGGGCCTTTCAATGGCAAAGCAAATACATTTGTCCTCAGGTACCTGCTTCTGTGTCGCCTGTTCTTCTGCTGGACGTCTCCAGCATTTTATTCACAGTCACTGCGCTGTCTTATGATGCACTCCACTGAAATGTACTTTCATACTTGGATTTAGTGTCACTTCCGGTAAAGGTCCTGAACAAATTCAGCGAGAAACCTCTGGTCATTTCCAACATGGAATTTGGAATCAGACGATTTGAACGAAGGCTTTATTGGGACCGCCCCATCACCGCAGATCAACGCCTCAAAACGAGCCGCTGTTAGTATCAAACTGTTCTGTACCTTCCTGCAGTAAATCAGGTTAGCACAGCTCCGCTTTCTTCACATTGAAACCAGGGCGGCAATATGAATTGTTTGGAAACTTAGAGAGAGAAACATTGCTGCTGAAGATGATAATAACGTGAAGATCATACACAGAGTCTGGACAGATCAGGTCACAAGTGTTACTGTCAGCTTCAGTAGGGTCACTGGTTCGGAGTCTGAGTTTGTAATGCCCAGACCGGGATACAATTCCCAGTCAGGAAATGAAGATTTATTTCTCTTCTTGTGAGGTATCTTATTGAAAGCTAATTCCTGTTTCCTCACAGAACACCGACCCAGACCAACCCAGTGATTGTTTACATCTATCTAGAAGGACAAGAGCAACAGATACATGAGAGAACTGTAACCACAAATCACCCATCTCGGACCTCGTCTTTCTGAGTTGGAAATATCTCGCTTGCTCCTACAGTGCTTTTGGGTCTGGATCCTGGAACTCCCTCCCTAACAGTATCAAGGCTGTACCATGAGTTCTTCCAGGGTTCTGTAAAGTAACTCAACATCTCAATCTCTGGAGTAAATAGGGATGGACAGTGATTCCTATCCCAGTGAGTGGCGTCCTAGGCCACGAATGAGTTTTGAACATGGTGGTTATATTCACTGTCGTGTGGAAACCGGCCCTTCGGCCCAATGCTGTCCCTCCATAGAGTAACCCACACAGACCCATTTCCTTCTGCCTAATGCACCAAACACTTTCGGCAATTGTGCTTAGAAGGTCTACTCTCAAACTATCTCCGAATGTCAGACTTTTCAAAGAGCAGAAATGGAAAATAAGGGATATTGATAGACAGAGAGTGGGGGCATGTGGGAGAGAGTGAGGTGGATACACATGAGGAAATGATAGACGAGTAGAGAAGCATATTGAGGGAGATCCTGAAAATAGAAACTCTCCATTTAAAATGGGTGCTCGCTGACAGAAAGGGGAATAAAAAAGAACAATTGAAGGTCAGCGTTTCACCAGCTCAAGGCAACGGAATCAGCATTACACCCGGAAAGGTCGGTTGACATTCAGAAAGTTGACATTTCTCGGCTAATATAATATTCTGATTAATATGTTGATTTGCTAAATAAAACTGACAATTACTCTGACATTAAAACAATAAAATACATAACTGGTCTGGTTCTGTCGATCTGAAACATTAAACCTGTTTCTCTCCACAGATGCTGCCAAGTCTGCCGAGTTTCTCTGTCAATTTCCGTTTCTAATTCAGGTTTCCAGCATTCACAGTGCTTTGTTTAAAGGTCCTCTGCATTAAGTATGGGACAACACTTGATCAATTGTCAGCTCCATACTTCATTCCCTGCTTCGGGAAGGCTGACCCCACGATTAAAGGTACGGGGAAAAGTCCACTTGCTGCAACAGCGAGAAAACTGAATCCTCACCAGGAGGCTAACAGGGAAAGCAAAAAGAAAAGGCACTATGTGTTTTCATCAGGAAACCGCTTTTGTCTTTTCATCTGTGATTATTTTAGCTGCAGATTAGTTTCTCCCTTTCTTCCGATTTTACAGCGTGAAAAAGACCTTTCGGCCCATCTGCAGTGCGGGTCATTGGACTTCCATCTATTCTAGTCCCAGTTCCCATAAACCTGCGTTTCTGATGTTACCAGGGTGAATCTAAATGGGATTCTCCCTGTGATCTTAAATGACCCAACAATGGGACTGAAGTTGGACATGGTCACATGATGTTGTATCACCGCCGAGGAACTCCACCTCATATTTACCCACAGATGGAAACAAACAGAGGGCTCAGGATTAGTCCCGTTCCATAGGCTTCACATCCGCCAGTTTCTCCGACCAGCTCACCGCAACTGGTCAAAGAGGTCTGCAGCACAGAAAATGCCCTTCGGCCCATCAAGTCTGCACCAGTCGAAGACTGACCCCTGACTGCTTCCATCTCGTTTTCCAACGGTTGGCTCGGAGCTTCAACAAAGCCGGGATGGAATTGTTCAACTCATAATGCCTCAACTTTCTCTGGGGATTTCTGTGTGTTTCACTCTGAAAGGCAGAGGGTTGTGGATTGCCCCCATTCCCACCCTGTCTGAAATGTCTTTTTTCCCTTCTCCTGTGTTTTGTATGTGAAAGATGAAGACAGGGTGTAATCTCCCTTTTTATTTGTTGACATCACTGAATCGTAACCGGGAGGATTCCAGGCTGTGGGGGTAAAGCCCAATGAATTTCAAGTCCATTGCCTTAAACACGCATCGACGATTCCAGAACCACACTGTCCTCTTCATTTTCCAGGTGCCTCTCATTGTGGAGCTGAGGAAGAGTGAATCATTATCGGGTTGGTTTGAATCCAATCACTTCACAGTTTGTAAAAGCGTTACATTTTGGTGCATGGTGGGTCTGGTTGTATCATCCTGATAGATGGAACGGATATTCATTTAAAACCAAGAACAAGAATTGCAAGAGAAACTCAGCAGATCTTACAGCATCTATGCAGAGAAAACCAGAGACAACATTTCAAAACTTCATCAGAACTCGGTAATCTCCCACAGGTCCTGCCAAACCCGTTAGATTCGACAGCAGCTTCTGTTTTTGATTCAGATTCCAAGAATCCACAGTTCTTTACATGAACCATTAAAGCAATGCAGAAACTTCTTTGTGGTTCCTCACACGAAAGGGTTCCGTTTGGAGAACATTTTCCTGACCCCACTCGACACACGAAACTGTGCAGCATCCAAAACAGATGCAGCAAGAACAACCATCGCTGTCGCCCTGGGGGCTCTTGAACCAGGAACCTTTCATTTAACAGTCGAATGCGCTGAAACTTCTAACCTAACACCTTGCACGATCCTCTAAAGCAGGCTGTGACTGACTTCCCACTTCAGTCTGCCCTTCCCAGAAAGCCAACTGTCCTCTATCAGTTTTACTTTGCCAGAATATAGACTGAGACATTCATTATGGCGACATGGGAACAGTCTGATCCCACCCACTACAGACACACCCATGTCACTGGGAACCAGCTCTCCTCCAACCGGGACCATCTCCCTTCGAGCCTCCCAGTGTCTTGTGTGGTCCCGAGTTATTTCATTGATCTAGAGTCCAGATGAGATTTGTATTCCTCATGTACAGGAACGAGAATTCTTTCAATGTCTCCGATCAGTTTATGTGGTGTCCTCTTAAAGAAGGGGAAGGTGTCTTGACTGTTCCTGCTCAGCCCGACAGTTCACCCTTCTTCATCCTCCTCTGATTCTATTTCCCAAAGAGTTCCCGAAGATTCACAAAGCCGGAAACTGTGTTATAAGGGTTGCGCCTTTAACATTTGTGCACCTGCCAACTGACAATATTTTCCCAAAATCTCTTCACAATCCTCTGTCTTATACCGTGTCCTGGGATGAGAAGTCCCGTTTTGTGGAGAGATTCCCAAGGCTGGTGAGTTTCTCTTTGGAGTAAAGATGGTTAACCGGCAATTTCCTGCGGCTGTTTATAATGATGGGAGTGGGAACCGTGGGCCTGGGCACTTTGACGAGCAGGAGCAAGTGTTCCCACTGACCAGAGGCAGTGAACAGAGGGACTGGGATTAAAGGATTCTAATAAAAAGCAGCACTTCTGGGCAGTACATTCACAGAATACTGCAGGAGCTCGATGGGTCTAGCAGTATCTGTGAAAAGAGAAACAGAAATAACGGTTGGAGTGTGGGATATTTCTGATTAAGAACTCGAGCAGCCTGTGTCTAATCAAATAACTGGCCTGGCCTTGCTGACAGGGGATTTCTGACGTTTGATCGAGAATGCACCGTACAGGAAGATGTTCAAGATGCAGTCGGCAGGATTTGACCCTGCATGGGGAAACATTAATGGATTAATAACCCATCGCCTTAATCACTCTGCCCCGAACACACTTGCGTACAAGTGGCTTAATATTTCTCCTAGAATGGAGAGTTGTAACCTGAAACACCAGTATTTGACTTTTCCTGTCCGCAGCATGACCCCAGTATTCACTGTCACCCTCTCTTGGTTCAGAACGGAGGAGGATGCTGGGAGATCAAGTTGAATGACACCCACATTGATGAGAGGTAAAGGGGATGGGAAGGATCCATTTTCATGTACAGAGAGCTTCATAAACACAGCAGTGCACCGAGTGTCCTTGTGTTTGACTAGCACTTACACTGCCAGCTGAATTACAGCCATTGAAGTGCTCTTGAAGAAGACTCTCCATTGGCAAATCTAATGTGTAAAATCAGCTCTAATTGGTTCATCAGATGTGAAAACATGACTTTTTTTTCAAATGCTCACAGCTGGCAGTAGAGAGTGTAGATCTACCTTCAGGGGTTCATTCTGCTCTGATTTACACCCAGGATAATGTGGGACTAGAGGGCCTCATCACAGCGGAAGGGGTCAAACATTGAAGACTCTGATAGGGAGGATATTCTCTCTATGAGAGGGGAGCAAATCAGTGGAATTCTTTCCAACAGAGGGCCCTCAAGGCTGAGATAGACAGACATTTAGTCAATTCACCATCAAGGGCCAGGGAGATAAGGCTGAGAAGGGGAGTTGAGGATTAAACAAATGAGCCCGTGATCTCATTGAAAACTCGCCGACTTGAGAGGCGAAAATGCTTCCAACTGCTCTAATATCTTTGCTGTCACTTGGAAGATGCTAAACCCCACTGTAAACGAAGGAAAGCACAAAGTTTGGAAGAGATGGCTGCAGGCAAACGAAGTCACAATTATTTATTGAAACGAAACTCAAACGGACAATTTCCCAGATTTCTTTGCTAAAGTGGGCGGTAGAGTTGACCAAGGGAGCTGTTGATTTGAGTGTTCTTGGATATAAACCAATAAAGGTCAGTGACATTTGTTTTCTGGCAAAATATATGGCCTTTCCTGATGCTCACAATGAAAGAGATGGTTTCCAAGAAAAGACAGAGACTAAGTCACCTCTAAAGTAATCGATGGCCAAGATATGACTCGCGATGTTCTATGGGACATATGTGATTTATTGATTATTGTTCTCCAAACTTCCTTTATAATGGAACCGGGAGTGGGAGCGGGGGAATTAAACCCACCCATGTTTATTGCCATCTTTTATCACTCACACACTATTTATTTCTTGTACATTTTATTTCACATTGTGGTTACTGCAAGTGGGCTTGTAAACTGCATCTGCTGGTGAGTTCTTTCCTCACTCTTCCTAATCTCTTCCCAAACCCATTCTGCATCCTTATCTCCTGAATGAAGGTAATCTCTAACCATTGTATAAGTGTCACTAAAACCTCTGAATTTCACACGCCTCTGTATGTCATCTCCCAATATTAATTGATACTTTACTGTGCTGCAATTGTGCATAATTTGAGAAAAACAAAATAGAGACTGGTGGACCTGGGTTTCCAACACACATTAGTGCAGCTAAACCGCAGATGACTGCCCACAATACGGTCATGGAAACACACACCGATCCATCAGGTAACACAGAATAAGCTCAGCACTAGAGGACATGTCAGGAACAGCACCAGAAACACAACAGAAATATTTCTCGGCGCTGCTATGATGGATGTATTTCTCAATGAGCAATCGGGAGTGACATGTGTTCCATCAGGAGTGACGTCACACCCGGAAGTAACCAGTGTCACAGACGGTCATGTGATCCAAGTTCCAAGTCCCGGAATCCGAGACACTCAGTTCCCTGTGGATAGCTCCAAGGAACAGCCGTCCGTGGAGTTTATGGGTTAGTTGAACTTTGTGAATGCAGCTCGCTAGTTGTCGGCCTGTTTCTCCGATATAGTGTTTCATGTAGTCGCTGCGTGGAATCTACACAACCAGGTTTGTACATGATGGGTATTGGGTGTTGTGTTCTGGGGAGTTTTGTCTGAGTGAGGCTGTCGGTTTATGTGTCTGTTGTAACCCAGTGTGTTCAGAGGAGTCTGACTGTCAGTTCCCAGCAATTTATTTTAATAACGGGGAGTATCCTTTTCAAATTGCCTGGTGGCATATCTTCGTTGGGAATTTCGTGTGCCAGATATCTGGGAATGAAATCGGGGGGATATCATTCTTGGCAAAGAAATTGTGTGGCAGTCAGGAATTGTCACGGACCAGCTGTCCCGAGTAGCAATCCGTCCAGACGGCAAGGTTTGGTGAGAACAGCACAATAGTAATAGGACAGGGCAAACAGAATGCAGACAGAGAATTTCTAGAAGCAGGACACTCATCTGCGGATTCCATCAATAAACAGATTCATCTGGACCCAGTCTGTAACCCCAAAAACCGGAAGCAGCGGGAATGAAACCAAATCAATTCCAACTGCCCCAGGACAGCAGCGCTTCACAAAAGACTCTGCAGCCCTGAGGATGGCACCCAGAAATGTGAGGAAAATGCTGCAAACCATCTTCCCAGCTCCGCCAAACATTCCAACAACAATTCCAGGAAGCACACGGCCTCCATATCTTTCTGCTCCAATACGCTCCGGTTTTCTGCAGCAGAGTATTGTACCCTGAATCCCCGGGAACAAGGTGAGGATGGCAACCCGTACACGGCCAGGAACGGCAGTGAGAGTGAAGGCAACAGCTGCCATTGTCGTATGGACAGCCACAAACACTCCCTTTGAAAAGGACTTTGTCCATATGAAAGTTTGTACGGCAGTATAACCCGGGGACCAAACAGACTGCGCTGGGGATTCATCTTGCGAACAATTTACGGTGGGCACCGTTTTCCCTGAAAGTGAGTGGGGATTGATATTTCATTGCTGATGTGAAACCAGATCCTACACTGAATCTGCTCGCCGGTTTTTGTTGCTGTGGTGAAACGGTGGGCAATCACGGTGTGAAACGTTGTTCTAGATCTCTGGTTTCCTTCATTCCTGTCCTGGTCAGGGAGGGTGGGGATTGGTCCCCTCCATCAGATGGAGGTACCAGCGCATTGTTGACCCAATTGAATCAAGAATGGAATTGGTCATCTTCACTTCTCATGGTTCATTGTTGTTCTGTTTTGTTGGATGTTACTTGAGCACTTTCTGGGACTTGACAATGCATTAAAGCTGCAGTCTGTTTGTAAGCACGGTTTGGAATTGTCTCGCTGCAGTACATGACATAGACGACTCGCACTCCCTCAAAGTCAGCATGTCAGTGTGTCTGGGAATGGGTCCGCCTTTTCTCTTATGCTTCTGTTCCTCGCTAAGAGCTGTCAGTTTTTGGACTCGCTCGAGTGCTGAGGGGGTAACACAATTTGTGTGGTATTTTTCTTCAGGCCAAACTCCACCCTCCAGGAAAAATAGCCAAACGCGCTGAGGAACAAACACCACGCGTTTCTTTAGCAAATGGTCTATTCAAGCTGGTGTCAGCTTCTGGAGCGTCTCAGAATTGCCAAGCACGGAAACAGACCCTGCTATCGAACTTGCCACTGCTCAACAGATAACCGAAATTAATCTAACCAAGATTTGCCAAAATTTGTCCCTTATCTCTCCGAACCCTTTCAGATGCCTTTGAAATGTTGTGAGCGCACCAGTCTCTGCCCCTAAATATGGCAATTCATTCTGTACACACGGAAATGTCTGTGTGCAAAACAAGTGACCCTCACATCCCCTTTAAATGTTACTGTTCTCACATTTAACCAATGTTATCTCGCTTTGAACTCATGTGCCTTGTGAAAAATTACTCCCTGACTCTTTTCTCTGTCCGTCTGCCTCATGACTTTATAAAATTCTGTAAGGCCATTCGTCAGCCCTGAAGCTCCAGGGAAAATTGTCGAAGACAATTCAGCTTCGTGCTATTGTCCAAACAGTGAAAACCTTGCAAACCCTTTCAAATACTTTCGAAATTGTTCCACGTTCGTTACTGAATGCGCGATCTGTCAGTGCCTGAAGTGAAGCGATGCTGAAATGCTTTTAATGAAATTTTGGCGCTGCGCCCCCCCCCCCACCCCCCCCGGTGTGGTAGCGTGGCCGAGTGGTCTAAGGCGCTGGATTTAAGCTCCAGTCTCTATCGAGTCGTGGGTTCGAATCCCAGCGCTACCAAAATGTCGGTTGTTCTGCTACAGGCAGTTGAGCAGAACCGCAATTCTGCGTTTTCGTTGTTGTATTTGCCGCTGCTCAGGTCAACTCATTCCGTCTGAGTCTGAAAACAGTGTGAGCCCTGCTGTCGGGCCCTCTTATGGCCAGTTTCTGTGTCTCAAATAGTCACTGCATTTGGCTGGAAGCTTGGTGGTTCAAGCAAACCCTTAGCAATGAACCTCAATTACTTCAGTTAAAGCATTGAGACCAACCATGTCCCGACACTGCAACCACGAGAACCCACCAGAGTCTGCAGCTGGATGTGGCCCCAATCTCTCCAAGGCCCCGCTGCCAACAGAAAGCGGCTACTGCAGCTTCAATCAGCGGCTTCCTGCTCAGCCCTGGGACACAGCACATGGAAAATCCTTCCCCAGGAACGGCTCTTCCCGTGTGAAAGGGACAACCATTCCACTTTAAATTAGACACGGCTTCAGAGGATTGTTCCTGTTCTTGGAACGTTTCATAAACAAAACTCCTGTCTCGCAAATAAGAAGTGGGAAAAGTTGTTGGCAGGAAGAATAGAGAAAGTGTTGACTGTGAGGACTCTGTCTCGTCAGCAGATGGGATTCCTTAGACTCGAAACAGAAATGATTGGGTTTCCTTAGTTAATTTCCCAATTGATTGGGAAATTGATTGGGAAACCAATTAATTGATTTCCCAAGCGACATAAAGATGAGGATAAAAATATGAAAATATTTATATTGAGCCTTAAATCCAGAGACAAGTGCTAAATAGATAATAATGTTGTGTTGGAATAATAGCTGAGAAACGGAAAGTGTGAATGATAACATTTGTGTTTGGGAGGAATGAACTGGATCCTTGTAAATTGCAATGCCGGGTGAAATATGCTCAGTATGAAATCACACACTCATCAATCGTGAGCCAGGCCCAGCTACTTTAGTCCGAGAGCATGAGATGCTTAATCTCAGGGCCGTAGGTTCAAGCCACACGATGGGCCCTTTCCCTCCTTTAAAGAAATCCATCTCTCTGCCCCACTTGCAGTATTGTAACCCAGTGTAGGGGTTGGTTTGGACACGTCGATCCGACTGTGTTTGATCATACCTCGGTTTCTGAGTGAAAGCTGTCTCCACTTGCCCATAAGATGGAATCCCATCTGCTGACGAGACAGAGTCCTCACAGTCAACACTTTCTCTATTCTTCCTGCCAACAACGTTTCCCACTTCTTATTTGCGAGACAGGAGTTTTGTTTATGAAACGTTCCAAGAACAGGAACAATCCTCTGAAGCCGTGTCCAATTTAAAGTGGAATGGTTGTCCCTTTCACACGGGAAGAGCCGCTCATGGGGAAGGATTTTCCATGTGCTGTGCCCCAGGGCTGAGCAGGAAGCCGCTGATTGAAGCTGCAGGAGCCGCTTTCTGTTGGCAGCGGGGCCTTGGAGAGATTGGGGCCACATCCAGCTGCAGACTCGGGAGAGTTCTTGTGGTTGCAGTGTCGGGACATGGTTGGTCTCAATGCTTGAACTGAAATAGTTGAGGGTCGGTGCTAAGGGCGGGCGAACCACCAAACTTCCAGACAAATGCACTGACTATTTGAGATATGCAGATATCCGAAAGCAGAGGGGTTGAGGAGGGTCCGACAGCAAGGACTCACACTGTTTTCAGACTCAGTCGGAATGAGTTGACCTGAGCAGCAGCAAACACAACAACGAAGAGTTACGGCTCTCTTCAACTGCCTGTAGCATAACAACCGCGACTTTGGTAGCGGTGGGATTCGAACCCACGACTCGATAGAGACTGGAGCTTAAATCCAGCGCCTTAGACCACTCGGCAACGCTACGACAGCGAAGCTGAGTGCCAAAATTCCTTTACAAGCGTTTCAGCATCGCTTCACTTCAGGCACAAACAGATCGCGCATTCAGTAACGAACGTGGAACAATTTCGAAAGTATTTGAAAGGGTTTCCAAGGTTTGCACTGTTTGGACAATAGCAAGAAGCTGAATTGTCTTCGACAGTTTTCCCTGGAGCTTCAGGGCTGAGGAATGGCCTTCCAGAATTTTATAAAGACATGAGGCAGACGGACAGAGAAAAGAGTCAGGGAGTAATTTTTCACAAGGCACATGAGTTCAAAGCGAGATAACATTGGTTAAATGTGAGAACAGTAACATTTAAAGGGAATGTGAGGGACACTTGTTTTGAACACAGACATTTCCGTGTGTACAGAATGAATTGTCATATTTAGTGTCAGAGACTGGTGCGCGCACAACATTTCAAAGGCAGCTGAAAGGGTTCGGAGAGATAAGGGACAAATTTTGGCAAACATTGGTTAGATTAATTTCGGTTATATGTTTAGCAGTGGCAAGTTAGATAGCAGAGTCTGTTTCCGTGCTTGGCAACTCTGATATGCTCCAGAAGCTGACACCAGCTTGAACAGACCATTTGCTAAAAACACGAGCTGTTTGTTACTCAGTGCGTTTGGCTATTTTTCCTGGAGGGTGGAGTTTGGCCTGAAGAAAAATACCACACAAATTGTGTTACCCCCCCTCAGCACTCCAGCGAATCCAAAAACTGACAGCTCTTAGCGTGGGACAGAAGCAAAACAGAAAAGGCGGACCCATTCCCAGACACACTGACATGCTGACTTTGAGGGAGTGCGAGTCGTCTATGTCATGTACTGCAGCGAGACAATTCCAAACCGTGCTTCTAAACAGACTGGAGCTTTAATGCATTGTCAAGTCCCAGAAAGTGCTCAAGTAACATCCAACAAAACAGAACCACAATGAACCATGAGAAGTGAAGATGACCAATTCCATTCTTGATTAAATTGGGTCAACAATGCGCTGGTCCCTCCATCTGATGGAGAGGACAAATCCCCAGCCTCCCTGACCAGGACAGGAATGAAGGAAACCAGAGAGCGATAACAACGTTTCACACCGTGATTGCCCACCGTTTCACCACAGCAACTGATGCCCGAGCCCGATTCTACCATTTAAGGGTGCGCTACTCTCATTCTCCCATTTACTGTTGCCATGCACCAATTCTCTAATTTAGCTCCACTGTGCTCCAGCTCTCTCATTTACAGATGGCCCGCACCAATTCTCCAATTCAGTGTTGGTTAGCACCATTCCCCTCAATTACTGAAGCCCACTCAGTGTTGCCTCACTCCAATCCCCATACTGACTGATGCCCTCGCCCAATTTCGGGGTTCCGTACACTAAGTCTCCCAAAAGATATTGTCCTGCCCCAATTCTCCCATTTAGTGCAACACAGCATAACTCACCCATTTCGTGCTGAACTGCACTAATCCACCCATTATCTGATGCCCTCTTGCAAATTCTCACATTTCGATAAGTCCTTTCCCAATTGTTTCCATTTTGTAGTTCCTTCCAATGATTCTCCAATTTCGTGGAGAGCTGCCAGGATTCTTAAATTTAGGTGTGGACAAGTTGGATCGAAGGGTCTGTTTCCGTGCTGTACATCTCTGAGGCTGTAATTACTGCTCCACTTCCCTGCACCAATTCTCCCATTTCCCAATCCTGTACTAATTCGGGAATTTCACCAACTCACCCATTGAGGTTATCCTGCCCCAGTCCTCCCACTTAGAATTTAATGGCACCTACATGAATTCTCCAATTATTGTTGTCCTACATCAATTCCTTCCATTTAGCTGTTCCCTGATACACATCTTCCACGTACGGATGACCTGCTGATTTTTTTTTATCATTTAGTGATGCACTGAACTGAATCTCCAATTTACCGATGCTTGCAACATTTCTTCTTTTTATTGATTCCGTGGACACTATTCCCAATTTCAAAATGCTCTGCTTGAATTTTCTAATATATTGACATTCACACCACTTTTCCAATGTAATGGCACCGTGCACCGAATCTCCCATTTATTGATTCCCCCCAAATCTCCCATTTACTCATATCCCTGTACTAATTCTCCCATTTACTGATGCCCGAGCCCGATTCTACCATTTAAGGGTGCGCAACTCTAATTCTCCCATTTACTGGTGCCATGCACCCACTCTCTAATTTAGCTCCACTGTGCACCAGGTCTCCCATTCAGTATTTCTCTGCAACAATTCTCTCATTTAGTAACCAGCTGCCAGAATTCTCTAATCTTGGCGATCCCTGCATCAAATCTCCTAATTACTGATCCTACACATATCTTTCCTTTGGTGGTGAACTGCACCAACTCCCCCATTTCGTGGTACACTGCATTGATTCTAGACCATTAATCCTTTGCAACATTTGTCCTATTTCCTGATTCACTGCCCGTGTTCTCCCATTTGCTCCAATTCTCGAAGTTATCAGCACCCTGCACCAGGTCTCTCATTTACTGATACCCCACACCAATACTCCAATTCAGTGTTGCTGAGCACCACTTTCCCCAATTACTGAAGTCCTGAACCAGTTCTCCTCACAGTGCTGCCTTGCACAATCATCATATTGACTGAGAACGTCGAACGCTTTTTGGGTGCCCTACTCTAAATCTCCCATCAAGTATTGCCCTGCCCGAATTCTCCCATTTAGTGTTACACTGCACCAATTCTTCCATGAAGGTCCTCAATAGGTTAAAAAGGCAAGGTGATTTCCCTGTGGTGGGGGTGTCCAGAAGCAGATGGTACATGTTAACGTTGAGAGGGGAAACATAAAAGGGACCTGAGAGGGACATTTTTCATGCAGAGGGCACTGTGTGCATTAGCTGCCAGAGGAAGTAGTGGAGGCTGGTCCAATTACATTTTGATAAGACCTTGCCCAATTCTCCCGTTAAGTTGTTCCTTGCAATGGTTCAATTGAGTGGAGTGCTGCCAGAATTCTTAAATTGTGGCATGGACAAGTTGGATCGAAAGATCTTTTTCTGTGTTGTAAATCTCTATGATTGTATGACTCTATTTATGGCTATTTCCCCCGTTTCCCTATCCTGCACAAATCCTGGAACTGCACCAACTCTCCCATTGAGTGTTATCCTGCCCCCATTCTCCCACTTCGAATTTAATGGCACCTGCATGAATTCTCCAATTATTGGCAACCTGCATTTTTTTTTAATTTGATGGTGCACTGAACTGAATCTCCGATTAACTGATGCTTGCAACAACAATTCTTCTTATTGATTTCCTGCCCCTATTTCCCAATTTAGACATGCTCTGCTCCAATTCTCTAATATATTGACATTCACACCACTTTTCCAATGTAATGGTACCGTGCACCGAGTCTCCCATTTATTGATTCCCACCAAATCTCCTATTTACTCATATCCCTGTACTAATTCTCCCATTTACTGATGCCCGAGCCTGATTCTACCATTTAAGGGTGCGCTACTCTAATTCTCCCATTTACTGGTGCCATGCACCTATTCTGTAATTTAGCTCCACTGTGCACCAAGTTTCCCATTCAGTATTTCTCTGCAACAATTCTCTCATTTAGTAACCAGCTGCCAGAATTCTCTAATCTTGGCGATCCCTGCATCAAATCTCCTAATTACTGATCCTACACATATCTTCCCTTTAGTGGTGAACTGCATCAACTCCCCCATTTCGTGGTGCACTGCATTGATTCTAGACCAATAATCCTTTGCAACATTTGTCCTATTTCCTGATTCACTGCCCTTGTTCTCCCATTTGCTCCAATTCTCGAAGTTATCAGCACCCTGCACCAGGTCTCTCATTTACTGATACCCCACACCAATTCTCCAATTCCGTGTTGCTGAGCACCACTTTCCCCAATTACTGAAGTCCTGAACCAGTTCTCCTCACAGTGCTGCCTTGCACAATCATCATATTGACTGAGAACGTCGAACGCTTTTTGGGTGCCCTACTCTAAATCTCCCATCAAGTATTGCCCTGCCCGAATTCTCCCATTTAGTGTTACACTGCACCAATTCTTCCATGAAGGTCCTCAATAGGTTAAAAAGGCAAGGTGATTTCCCTGTGGTGGGGGTGTCCAGAAGCAGATGGTACATGTTAACGTTGAGAGGGGAAACATAAAAGGGACCTAAGGGGAACATTTTTCATGCAGAGGGCACTGTGTGCATTAGCTGCCAGAGGAAGTAGTGGAGGCTGGTCCAATTACATTTTGATAAGACCTTGCCCAATTCTCCCGTTAAGTTGTTCCTTGCAATGGTTCAATTGAGTGGAGTGCTGCCAGAATTCTTAAATTGTGGCATGGACAAGTTAGACCGAAAGATCTTTTTCTGTGTTGTAAATCTCTATGATTGTATGACTCTATTTATGGCTATTTCCCCAGTTTCCCTATCCTGCACAACTCCTGCACCAACTCTCCCATTGAGTGTTATTCTGCCCCCGTTCTCCCACTTCGAATTTAATGGCACCTGAATGAATTCTCCAATTATTGGCAACCTGCATTTTTTTTCATTTGATGGTGCACTGAACTGAATCTCCGATTAACTGATGCTTGCAACAACAATTCTTCTTATTGATTTCCTGCCCCTATTTCCCAATTTAGACATGCTCTGCTCCAATTCTCTCATATATTGACACTCAAAGCAGTTTTCCAATGTCATGGCCCTGTGCACTGAATCTCCCATTTATTGATTCCCACCAAATCTCCCATTTACTCATACCCCTGTACTAATTCTCCCATTTACTCATACCCCTGTACTAATTCTCCCATTTCCTCATACCCCTGTACTAATTCTCCCATTTACTCATACCCCTGTACTAATTCTCCCATTTACTCATACCCCTGTACTAATTCTTCCACTTACTGATGCCCTAGCCAGATTCTACCATTTAGCAGGAGCCTCAGCTTTGGTAAGTGTGACTAGACCATGAAACCAGAAGGAACAGAAAGCCAATCAAGTGAGAGAAACTAAAAGCAATGGAGTTGTCAGAGGGAGATCACAGGAAGTGACCCCTTTTCCTACAGCAAAGAACCTAAGACCAGGAGGCAGTGTTTCCTCCCCATGCTGGGTTTCAGGAAATATGGTCAGCGCTGAAGCTGGGTTTGCAATGGGACGGGCAGGATACTATGTTACTGACCATGTAGGTGTGAACAACATACAAGGGTCTGCCTCGTCACTCTCAGGAACTCACTGTTTAACTAAGAAGCTGACCCACTGGATTAATATCTGTGTGCAGTGTTAATTAGCACAGGGCCAATCAGATCAGGGAGCTCCCTTGGTTCCTTGTAGACTGCTGTGGGAGAAATGGGTTCTGGTTCCCTTCTCACAGATGCTGCCTGACCTGCTGAGGTTAGATTTCAGATCCCCAGGAACAGCACGGGTTTCCCTTTATGTATTTTCTTTCTCCTTACTCAATGGGTCATTTGTGATGCTTAAGATCCCACATGTTTTCTATTTCCCTCTTCAGCAGATCTTGTTACAGTAAAAGACCTGTGCACATGAACACCAAGGTAACTCTATCCATGTTCACATTTCACACTCTGTAGTTCGGTCGAGTTTGTCTCCCTTTAGCCTTTTATCCCAAACTCCATCACAGCGGGCTTCAGTCTGTTCATTTCCCTCCACAACCTTCTGCTTTTTCCTGGAGACATTATTATTTACCTGTCTGTACAAACAATCCTGTTGGCTGGTATCATCGTCAGTATCATCTCCAAATCCAAGTTAGATGTCAAAGAAAATATTGATTGTCTTTTCTGTCTCGATAATAAATGACCATCTGTATAATTCATATATAGAGAACAACATGATTTAAATATTCATCCTTACAGTACAAAGCAAGTTGGATTTTAATTCTGCTGTTTGCAAGTTGCAGTAATTTATGATCTTTCTGCATTTTTCCATCCGAGCGCATTATTTCTCCATGGTGAGCTTGAGCCATTTATTACAATAGCTTCAGTTTTTATCCAGCCTCTTTTGTAATAAGTTGTCAAACAGACTGGACGGCATTACCTTCATTCATCTTTGATTTTATTTCATCACATTTGTTGAATTTTAACTCCACACTGACTCTCCTTATACAGAGCCACCCTCTCCAGTTGGGTTTGTGTTGCTCTGCTCCAGGTATATTCCAAGTGTAAACAGCACCCGGGGCAAACTGACCCGCCTGTTGTCATCAGGAATAGATTCTTGATGTACTTTTGAAACTGGTGTCACATTGGCAAACTTGTATGTTGGGGCAGTAGAATTACCCTTTGGGTAGAGAACTGGCTCGAAGGTAGAAGACAGAAAGTGGTGGGGAGGGTTGCTTTTCAGACTGGAGGCCTGTGACCAGCGGTGTGCCCCAAGGATCGGTGCTGGGTCCACTGTTGTTTTGTCATTTCTATAAATGATTTGGATGTGACCAGAGGACGAATGGTTAGTAAGTTTGCAGTGACAGTAAATTTGGAGGACAGTGAAGATGGTTACCTCAGAGTACAATGGGATCTTGATGAGATGGGCCAATGGGCCGAGGAGTGGCAGATGGAGATTAATTTAGATAAATGTGAGGTGCTGTATTTTGGAAAGGCAAAAGAGAGCAGGACATTTACACTGAATGGACAAGGTACTAGGGATGTTGGTAAACAAATAGACCTGGAGTGTAGCATCATAGATCGTTGAAGGTGTACTGACATTTCGATAGGATAGTGAAGAAAGTGTTTGTCATTTTTGTCTTTATTGCTCAGTTAATTGTGTAAAGGAGTTGGGAGGTCATGATGCAGTATTGGTTCAGCCCCTTTTGCTACATAATGTGCAATTCTGGACGCGCTCCTAAAAGAAGGGTGTTGTGAAACTTTAAAGGGTTCAGAAAAGATTAACAAGGATGTTGCCAAGGTTGGAGGGTTTGTGCTGGAGGTTAAGAATGTATAGGTTGAGGCTATTATCCCTGGAGCGTCAGTGGCTGAGGGGGATCCTTATAGAGATTCACAAAATCATGAAGAACCCTCAATAGGGTAAAAAGGCAAGGTGATTTCCCTGTGGTGGGGGAGTCCAGAAGCAGATGGCATATGTTAAAGATGAGCAGGGAAACATAAAAAGGACCTAAGGGGAACATTTTTGACCCAGAGGGCACTGTGTGCATGAGCTGCCAGAGGAAGTAGTGGAGGCTGGTACAATTACAACATTTAAAAGGTATCTGGGTGGGTGTAGGAATTAAAAAGGGTTCAGAGGAACATGGGCCAAATTCTGACAAATAGGATGAGATTGACATCGGATATCAGTTCAGCATGGATGTGTTGGACTGAATGATTTGTTTCTGAGCTTATATTGCTCTGAGTTGGTTTAGCTCCGGATTGTAGCTCGATGAAGCAGAAAATAAAGTATGGTACAGAGTTAGACAGAGAGATCGTGCTGATCTCATCAGGTTTATCCTGTTTTCCTGATCCTCCTCCTTCAATCAATGCATTTTTCCGATCCTCATTCAGAATTCCTGGAGCTCTGTAACTGGTCTGGAACAATGTGTTAAAAGTCCTATTGCAGTCCACACGAGGTACCTTTCCCACTGCCCTGCTCCCACGGCCTGCAATGCTGCAGACTGAGCAGACAACCCGAAGCACAATGATGAGCTCCTTCCGGCCCACGGCCCTCCTTCTCACTGAATGAAGACAATCACCAGAAGCAGAATCCAGCTCTTGTTGGAGCCTTGAATACCTGACTCTGCCTCACTGAGTGAAGATTGGACTCAGAAACAGAAATGAAATCAACTTCCTATCTGCATTGTGTCACTCTTTAAGATCTCTGTGTGTCTGAGTTCAGTTCATTTGATTGGAGACTGTGGATAGTGAGTCCCCAGTGAAATGGAAAGAATGGTGGAGGAGCTCACTGAGGGACATCTCTCAAAGAGAGAATCAGAAAGATGCTATTCCCCATTGGAAGGGATTAAGGGGAATTGATGTTTCAGAAAAACGTTATAGTGATGTTTGTAAAACTTAGGACTCTGAGTGTTTTGTGGCTGGAGTTTATTTTATCCTTGTGTAGATTTGACACATTAACCCTCCCTCCCCACCACTACAGAAGCTGTTGGAACTGTTCAGTGTTTCCAGCGGCTTCTGTAATTATTTCAGGTTCCTGACAGGAGCAGTCTCTCACTTTTCGAACAAAACAAACCCATCCTTGTGCTGTACCCAATATTTCAATAAGATATGGGAAGCAGCAGAGGGGAAAGCTTCCGAGATGCTGAGCAATGCTGCCCGGTTCCACACTGCAATTCACAGGAACCATCACCAGGACATCAAGCAGCAATCTGACAGATCCGTTTTAGCACAGAATGAAAGATTTATTAGATGACATTACAGTGTGGAAACAGGCCCTTCGGCCCAACAAGTCCACACCGACCCGCCGAACCGCAACCCACCCATACCCCTACATCTACATCTACCCCTTACCTAACACTTCGGGCAATTTAGCATAGCCAATTCACCTGACCTGCACATCTTTGGACTGTGGGAGGAAACCCACGCAGACAAGGGGAGAATGTGCAAACTCCACACAGTCAGTCGCCTGAGGCGGGAATTGAACCCGGATATCTAGCGCTGTGAGGCAGCAGTGCTAACCACTGTGCCGCCCACCCGAGTGCCTTACTTTTAAAAGGCTGTTTACAAACCACAACACTGTAATGGCCAGGAATCGAACCCGGATCAACTGCTTGGAATGCAGCTCTGCTCCCCACTGTCCCACCATCACTCTGCTTCCAGCTCCCTCCCCATTCCCAAACACACTTAACAAGGCCGTGATCATCACCAACTGGATTGGGGCTGAAATCCAAACAAGAAATTGCTGGAGAAGCTCAGCAGGTCTGACAGCACCAGAATCAGAAGCCTTCAGTTCTGAAGACCAATCCCTGTGATCTGAAAGGTTCCCTCCCCACAGATGCTGCCAGACCTGCTGAGTTTCCCCAGCAATTTCTGTGCTGTCTCTCAGATCTGCAGCATCTGCAGTTCTTTGTTGGAAACAAAGCAAACGTTGAGCCACCGAAGGGGATATTGGGTCAGGTGATAGTCTCCCTCATCCATAGAGACAGATGGGAAGGAGCATGGAATCATAGAGTCCCTACAGTATGGAAACCGGCCATTCTGCCCATCATGTAACCCACCAAGACCCTCCCCCACCCCCACCTCTCCCTGTAACCCCCCATTTCCCATGGGTTATCCACCTCACCTACTCATCCCTGTATACTACGGATAGTTTCCCATGGCCAACCCACCCTAACCTGCACGTGTCTGGACTGTGGGAGGAAACCGGAGAACCCGGAGGGAACCCACACAGACCCGGAGAGAATGTGCAAACCCCACACAGACAGTCTTCATTCAGACAGGGATCTGGGGAATTGGAGAGGTTTAGAGAGGGAGTCCAGGCGATTAGGCTGGTATGTTAGTGATGGGCCGAACAGCCTGATCTCAGTGCTGTAAAAACTCTACAGAAACATGCCTCCCTAGATGCAGCATTCATCACAGTTTGTATTGTGTTTTAATCCGTCCTGTTATTGACCTTATTCTGAATGAAATGGATGGAGAGGGGTTGTTTGTGCATTCAGTCAGATCTGTGTATTGGTGGGTCAGGAGCATCATACCCAATAACAACAAGGGGAGGGCGGATTGAATTCCTGCCCCTTACAGATCCCATTGCAACATGCCATTTCCTCAAGGATTTCATTTGGTTTAAGATGTTTTAATTTTAATATCACCACAATATATAGATGTCCTTTTGTGCATGTTATGAATTTGGACAGAGCGATCCCTCTTTTCTCTGTGAACAAACGGAATATCAAGGAGTCAGATTGGGGAATGTGTCCTCTCATAGAAACAGGAACAGGGAGATGTCATTCCCTCTGAAATAAACACAGGCCATGCTGAGAAATCTGATAAGGTCAGGCAGCATCTATAGGGAGAAGGGAAAGATTAACCCGTGTGTTATGAGGGTGGGGGGATTCAGCAGAGCAGAAGGAAGTTAGAAAAGTAATGATTCCTGAGCAATTGGAATGGGGGGTAACGCTGAAGAAAGAATGAGATGGTTTGTAATAGGGTGGAGGCTGCAGAGATTTAATGATAAACGGTTCCATGGAAACAAATCCAAAGGGATTGGGAGTTGGTTCAGTAAACATCGAAGAGCTCAGGAAATGTGAGCAGGAGGAGACTGTACAGCCTGTTTAAACCGTTCAGTCTGTTCTGGCAGTCAATCCAATCATAGCTGGTTTGAGATTTCAAATCCGGTTTCCTATCCACTCCCCATATCCCGTGCCACCCTGAGACCCCGGCAATCTGTCTATTCCAATCTGAGCTGTACTCAGTGAGGGAGCATCCACAATCCTCAGGGAGAGAGAATATTAAAGACTTAGAGGCCTTAGTGGGAAACGCTGTCTCCTCATCTCAGTCCCAAATAACCTGCCCCTTACCCTGAGAGGGTGGTAATCAAACCCGAATGAATTGCGGATGCTGTAACATTAACGCTGATTTCTCTGTACAGATGCTGCCTGACCTGCTGAGCATTTCCAGCAACTCCTGAGACTGTGTTATTGTGTTTCAGATTCCCAGACCCACAGGAATAATTTCTCAGCATATCCCCTCTCAAGCCTCTTCACAATCTGAGATATTCAAATCAAATCGCCTTTCAATTTTCTAGAATATCGACCCAATTTATTCAGATATTCAGCACTGGAGCACACGGGTCCCAAATACTGAGGTTTATTTTGTGATTCATTCATGTGTTTGGGTCATTTCCGCTGGGTCCCCACGGATTGCTCAGATATAATTGCTCTGGTGAAGGTGACGGTGAGTTATTGCCTTGAATTGCTGCCATTTATTTGGTGCAGATAAACCCACAATGATGTAAGGGAGGGAGTTCCAGGATTTCCAACCAATGGCACTTGTGGGACTGAGATGTTTTTCCAAGTCAGGGTGGGGAGTGGCTTGATGTGGAATTGTCACCTGGTGGTGTTCCCGTGTATCTGCTGTGTTCAGCATTCCACATGATAGTGCCGTGGGTCTGGAAGCTGCTCTGGAAGGAACCTTGGGGAATTTCTCCAGTCCATCTTGTCTATGGTACACACTGCTGTTACTGAGTGTCGGTGGTGGAGACAGGGGATGTTTGTAGCTGTGGTGCTGAACAAGCTGCACTGCAAGTTTATTCCACCTAATTCTGGAGAACCCAACTCCCCTCCATCATCATCAATCCATTTCCCATACGGACACCCAGTGATTACACGGATCTGTTAATTGTCCAAATGACCATGAGATTGTAACCAGATTCCCCTCTTCCCTGAAAATGGTCTGAGGGCCATCCCGTGACTGTGACACTTTCTCCTGGACATTCCATCTGTAAAAGCTGGGAATCAGCTGATGGGACCCAGACTGTGTTACAGATGGTGACACTCAGGGGGACTCTCACTCACTGCACACCGATTCTGTCTGTCTTTGTGTACGTGTCTCTCTGAATGTGTGTGCACATTATCGTGTGTGTTTCTGTCTCTGTGTTTCCGTCTGTGTCTACCCATCTATCTCTGTCTGTCATTAGTGTCTGTGTGAGTATGTGTGTGTCTCATTGTGTGTATTAGTGAGTGTCTCCATTTTTATGTGTCTCTCTGTCTGTATCTCTTTGCTGCGGACTCCCTGTTGTTTTGGGAACTGAATGTATTAAAGTGGGGCTTAAACTCGCCTCTATCTTTGTCTCTGTCTATTTCTCTTCTGTTTAAAGTGACACAATGCTTTTGGTCCTGATGATGCGTGTATGTGTGTGTGTTTCGTGTCTGTGTGTGAGACAGATGTCAATACAAACAGATACTCAGAGACACATACACAGAGATGTGCAGAGAAAAGCACAGCAGCACATAGAGGGTCACACATGCAGGTACGTCACACAGGCATACACACACACAAACACACAGACAGATATCGATGGAGACAGCAAAAGTGAAGACACTGACAGAATTCCTTGTTCCTAAAACTAACTGAGAAATTAATAGATTTTTTAGGAATATTTGACTTTACTCGAAAGTTGTCCATGATCTTAGCTAGATGGCTGTGCATTTAACAAATTTGTGAAGGAAATAAGAAAAAGTGGCTTAGTTATCAGAGTGCGAGGTTACCTTTGAAAGGTGAAAGCAGTTTGAATCAATGAACCACTTTTGGCCATCCCTGAGTTGTCCAGTCTTATCAAAATAGCCGCTGATGCTGGTGAATTGTGGCGAAGTGCTGTCTTGTTCCAGGATAATGAGTTAGGAATTGTGAATCCTGGAGGATGCTGCTATTAGAAACAATACCAGTCATTGGGAAAAATCCTCTCCCATAGGAAAGGGGGCTTTGGGATTACTGTTGGCTCTTCAGCACTTTGAAGTCTATCCAACAAAGAACAATGACATACTAAATGACACTGATTGTAATCCACTGGCCTTCTTTACAAAGGATCAAATAAACAATGCAAGATTGTTCCGATCGATTCTTTTGTTGTCACCATTTTATGGAAACGTCATACACATTACTGGATAAATTAATGGGAACTCAGATGGATTGTCCCAAGAGGCAGATGCTGGAATATGGAAAAGATTTAAGGAATGCATAACATTGTAAGAAAGGAGAAAGAATAAATAGATTGCAGATTTTTGTAAATTTTGTGCATCTTGTAGTTTGCAAGGCAACGCGTTTTTGAAATGGCATTTTAGTTTTTTCAGGACGACTGCAAATCAAAGTCTTTTCTTTAATCTTGAGTTTAATTGTGGACTAAAATATGAAAAGAGCGACCTTACAAACAGCCGATTAGTGGAAGATTGCTGCACGGTTTGACAGCGATTCACCTGAGAGTGACTCAATGATTGGAGTCTGGTTGGAGATGAACGGAGTTATTCACAGAACGAACTTTGGTTTGAAACAAGGAGCTGATTGATAATTGGCCACTAGTTCACCAATGACAAAGGCTGTCTGCCTGCCAACAGTGATGTGATTGGTTCTCAGGCAGCGAAACAGCTTGGGACCCTGAACAAGATCCAGAGAAGTCTTCAGCTGCTCAGGAACTCTCTCTGTTCTCTGCAGTGCAAGTTACTCCAATCCTGAAGAAACCTGGTTTATTTTTGTTTCAGCTGTTCCTATGAGCTCGGCCTTTTAATAAGTGTGTGAGGGACTGTCTATAAGTATTAACCAGTCCTTCGACCTCTTGCAAATCAATGAGAGCCTGCAAGATGCAGTGCACAAATTTACCAAGGCTCGAAAGGAAGTACATTCCAAAGACATGACAACGAAGAAATGGAGCAGCTGGGGAAACAGATGAATGGGAAAGTTATGACATGGAGCCAGTTATCAAACCTGGTTAAATGAAGAGTACACGAGTGCATTCACTGGGAAAATCTAAAAGTAAGTTGTCAAACTGGTGAAGGCACAACGCAGAAATTCTTCCATGTCAGAAACCATGAGCAGCAACAGATAGAGAAGGCTAAGTGACTCCTGCACCCATGGATCAGACATAAGCTCTGCAGTCCTGTCACATCCCATCGTGAATGATGGGGGACAATTTAATAAACCATTGCTTTCACTTGAATGTCGAGACTGAGGGTTATCTAATAGATCCTTACCAAATTATGACAGGCATGGATGCAATGGATAGTCAAAGTCTTATACACAGGCTACAGGAGACATAGGAAACCAAAGTGTAAACCTGGTATTATGGACCAGACCAGACCCAAACCTATTGGTGAGGAGCTTTGATTTTATTTGATAATTATGATTGTGACATATACCGAGACACAGTGAAAAGTATTGTTCTGCGTGATATCCAGTACAAATCATGCCTTATATAAGGATATCGGGTTAATATAGTGTTGTGGCCATAGAACAGGTGCAGAGAAGGATGAACTCTAATCTATGACAGGCTCAGTCATACGTCTGATAACAGCATGGAAAAAAAAACTGCTCCTGAACTTATTGGTACATGTTTACAAACTTTTATATCTTCTGTCCAATGGAAGAAGGTGGGAGAGAGTATTGCAGGAGTGGGAGGGGCGTTTGATTATGACGGCTGCTTTCCTGAAGCAGTGGGAAGTCAAGACTGAGTCAGATGGAAGGAAATGTGATTTGGGTGATGGACTGGGTTGGATTCATGCATCTCTGTAATTTCTTGCAGTACGGGCAGAGTAGGTACCATACCAAGGTGTGATACACCTGGATAGGATGCTTTCTACAGTGCAATATAAAAATTGGTCAGAGTCATTGCCGAAATGCTAAATTTCCTTCACCTTCTGAGGAAGTAGAGGCATTGATGAGCTTTCTTGGCTGTAGAGTTGACATGGATGGACTGATTGTTGGTAATATTAATTCCTCAGAACTTGAAGCTCTCAATCACCTCCACCTCAGCACCAATGACAGAGACCAGGGTCTGTCCTTTAGTCCACTTCCTGAAGTCAATGACCCAGTTCCTTTGTCTTGCTGACATTGAGGGAGAGATTGTTGTCTTTACACCATACCACTAAGCTCTCTTTCCTGTACTCTGTCTCACTGTTGTTTGAGATCCTACCCACTATGGTGGTGTCATTAGCTAATCTGTAAATGGAGTTGAAGCTGAATGTGGCCAGACAGACATGAGAGGGTAAGAAATATAGAAGGGTACTGAGTACACAGCCTTGCAGGGCACCAGTATTGTGGATTATCATAGAGGAGGTGTTCTCAACCATCCTTATTGATTCTGATCTGCAGGTCAGAAAGTTGAGGATCCAGTTGGAGAGGTGAGGAAAGAGTCCCAGGGCTCAGACTGTGTCGATGAGTCTTGTTGGCATTATGGTGATCAAGGCAGAGCCAAAGTCAATATATAGGGGTCTGACATAGGTGTCCTTGTTATCCAGACATTCCAGGGATGAGTGAAGGGGAGGAAGATGGCGTCTATATGGATCAATCTCGATGGGAGGTGAATTATAGTGGTCCAAGGCATTCTGGGAGGCTGGAGTTAATGTGTGCCATTCCTAACCTCTCAAAGCACTTCATAGATGGGTTCAGTCATGACTGTATTAAATATCGGAGCAGGTTCGAGGGGCCGAATTCCTGACTCCAGCTCCTTTATCTTGTGTTTGTTTGTTCCTTACAGCACAGAGGGAGACCTGTTAACGAATGGCCCTGGCAGTCAATGAAGATTCAAATACACAAAGTGGGTCAGTGTGACACTTGGTAAATGCCCGTTTTCAGGTTAAGATGCGCGTAATTCCACACCAAAACTCCGACAGATTCTGAACAAGGCCACACACCTACAATTCAGGAGCAGACCTGTCACGTTACCTTTTGTGTATTCCTGTCGTTTTTATTGGTTGAAGTTTGGAAAGTTAGTCAGACTGCTGATATTTTTAATTATCTCAGGGTACTGACTTTAAACAGATTCTTGTATCCACATCTTAATCAATTGAAACTTTGTAACATAGTTCTTCATATCCTGCTTTTGCAGTTTAATTTGTAAATTAACATTTCCACAATGCAGGAATACATGAATGGAAAACACTTTTCATTCATCTGCCCCTCTCCTGTGCTGACTGAATTCCAGACTCAAACTGAAGCCTTCTCTGTCCCTGCACCCAGATTAACATTGGACCATTTAGTTTAGATTGTCCCTTCTCTAACATCCAGAATACATCTGTTCACATCTCGCTTTATTTCATCTGCAGGAGGCCGAGAGATGATCATGTACAAAGTGTAAGGTGTGTTTTAATCTGCAAAGCAGGACAAATGTTTTCAGAAGTGTCAGTCAGTTAGCCATTTTAGGTTTGTTCACAGCAGCCATTTCATGTTAGCTCAGCACTGACAGTGACTTTATAAACAGGGAAAGGCACGAACGAGTGGGGACTTGGGAGTCCATGTGTAAGTGAATGCAGCGTAGATTCACAGAACTATAGCTGGACAGCACGGGTTCAATCGTCAGGGAAATGACACCAGCCCAGGATGGTGTCACTGGGATTTAGAAAGATCTGAAATGGTATAAGTTTGAGATTTATGACAGGAACTGTTGGGTTAGATAGGGAGGAAATATTTTCGTTGCTTCTGGATGGTCATTGTCTAGTAACCTAACAATAGACTGGAACACTTTGGAAACTCAGGCCGTGTTCAGCGTGAGGTTAGGTTTTGTTTAAATCACCCGATACTGTCCCCATCAAACTCTCCCAGAAAAAGGGTCTGCATGGAATTAGGTACAGAGTAAAGCTTCCTCTACACTGTCCCCATCAACCAATCCCAGGACAGGTGCAGTATGGAGTTAGATGAGGAGCAAAACTCCCTTTATATCGCCCCCATGAAACCCTCCCAGGATAGGGACCATAAGATAATAAGATGATAAGACATCGGAGTGGAAGCAAGGCCATTCAGCCCATTGAGTCCATTCCACCATTTCATCATGGCTGATGGGTGTTTCAGTTCCCACTTACCCACACTCTCCCTGTAGCCTTTAGTTCCCTGCGAGATCATTTCCATGTCTGCCCATATCCATTCCAAATTGACTCCCTCTAATTTCAAAGCTGTGCCCCCGGGTCCTAAACTCCCCGCCTAACAGAAACAACTTCCCAGCATCCACCCTTTCTAAGCCATGCATTATCTTGTAAGTTTCTATTTGCCCCCCCGCTCCCCCCCCAACCTTCTAAACTCTAATGAATACAATCCCAGGATCCTCAGCCAATCGTATGTTAGACCTACCATTCCAGGGATCATCCGTGTGAATCTCTGCTGGAAACGCTCCAGTCCCAGCATGTCCTTCCTGAGGTGTGGGGCCCAAGACTGGACACAGTATTCTAAATGGGGCCTAGCTAGAGCTTTATAAAGTCTCAGAAGCACATTGGTGCTTTTACATTCCAACCCTCTTGAGATAAATGACATTACATTTGCTTTCTTAACCACAGACTCAACCTACAAGTCAACCTTTAGAGAATCCTGGACTCGCACTCCCAGATCCCTTTGTACTTTGGCTTTAGGACTTTTCTCACTGTTTAAAAAATAGTCCATGCCTGTATTCTGTTTTCCAAAGAGCAACACCTCGCATTTGTTCACATTGAATTTCATCAGTCATTTCCTAGACTACTCTCCTAAACTGTCTTAATCTTGCTGCAGCCTCCCCACCTCCTCAGTACTACCTGCCTGTCCACCTAACTTCGTCTTATCGGCAAACTTCGCCAGAGTACCCCCAGTCCTTTCATCCAGATCATTAATATATAAAGTGAACAGCTGCAGTCCCAACACTGAACCCCTGCGGGACACCTTATCAAAGGCCTTTTGGTAGTCTAGATCGATAACAATCACAGAGACAATAAAACACTTTCTCCATATGACCAAAAACTGATTGTCTTCCACCCACTGGTGCCCCGTTCTTGTGTGGGTCACAGATTGAGCTCTGAAACATCTCCAGGACAATCTCATCCTGTATCTGTGGCTGTGGATCTGTATTAGTGTCTGTAAGTCTCCCTGCTTCTAAAAGTCCCTCCATTCCCTACAATGCCGGATAAATTCTAAAACACTTCAATTTGTGATATCCTTAAGATATAAAACAGAAAGTGCTTTATAACTGCCCACTCCTCCGTTTAAATGAGGATATTCAGTGTATTTCTGCTACATTTATATTGTCTGTAAATCACACCGAACATTCCCACCCAGGGACCGTGAACAATCCGGAAGGTCCATGAAGTGTCAGTCTTTATTGCAGGCGATTGGCCATCGACAGTAAGGAAGCCTTCCTGTGACTGTTTCACTGAGACAGCATCAGGAATCCTGTGGCACACTTTGATCCTCACACTGACTCTTCATCGTCTCTGTAAAGAAAATCACATTTTCAAGATGCAGGAATGTCTGAACGAAAACAGCTCCTGATGTGCTTCCCCAATGTAATCACTGATACTTTTCAGGGGGAGATTTTCAGGAGGACTTTAAACTGACAGAAACACAGAAACCAGAAGAGGCCATTCTGCCCTTCTAGCCTGCTCTCCCATTCAGCGTGATCATGTCTGACTCTGTCTCACCGCCATATTCCCAATTTCACTCCAAACACCGTGATGTCATTAACTGCTAATAAAAAACATTGTCAATGTCTTTCCCGAATATAGTCAGTAACCTGTGCTCCCCAGCCTTCTGTGGGAGACAATTGCTCAAGTTGATCACTCTGTGTGAAGATAATTCTCTTCCTCTCTATTAGAAATGGGTGAGCCCATGTCCTGAGAATGTGATGCTTGTTCTGAGAATACCCGGCCCAGGGGATACAGCCCACCCCCTGTATCTAGTCTGTCCAACCGTTAGAATTGGATACATTTCCCTCAGATCCCCCTCTCATTGTCCTGAATACATGCCCAGATAAACCAACCTCTCATGGGAAAATAGTGAGAAGTTATTTAATATCATTACCCAGATGGATTTCTGGTCTCAGAAATGTAACTGATAGTGGAGTCAATGAGGAGGAGGACACATGAGACACTGTCAGTTATTTCCAGCAGACCAGATAAGGACAGGGAGGTAGTCTGCTGTGAAACTCTCTCGGTTAGACTATCCCTTTCATTGAAGATATTAATATCCCTTTGGATCCTCCATCACACAATCGCTTTGTAACACATTCTACACACAGCATCACTGGGGTCTCTCACATTGAGGATGACTCTCTTCCACTCTGAGTGAGTCACTAGGTGGCTGTACAGACCAATGCTGCTTATTGGGAAGGATTCCTGAAACAGGGAACGTTTCCGGGTTGGAGGTACTTACAGAGATAGAGGCTGTGCACACTCATGGATGCTTCAGGCTGGGTGAAACCATTGACATATCTGATAGCAAGATATCTTTAAAATATAGATTTGAAGGCAAGACCAATATGAAATGCAGATGTTGCTGGAGACAGAGCAGTTCAGATGGAAACCACACAGAGTTACCTAATGGATAGCAGACACTTCAGCGACATGAAGCCGACTGACAATAAAACCATGGTTAACATGTCAAGTCTGGGTCTGAAATTTCCAGTAATGGTGTAAGAACAGGGTATAGGAAGATTTAAACAGCATGTGGATTAATGCAGTAATTTAACACAAACAAACACACTTGATGCTGAGACTTGGTTCGAAGGTATCCAAAAACTGGGATTTAAAATTGAGACTGGGAACTTTCTGAGACAATTCCCGGGAAGGTGTGGAGTATGTGATCTGCTGTCAAGTGATGACATTGACCCCTGTACTGAACGCTGACTCAGTTCCTGGAACTGTCTCCAGCTTTTCTCCCAATCCTTTGGACAGACTCCTTGGACTGAGATACTTTGTGTTAACAATCATCATGTTTATTAATATAATTTGTCTAGATTACCCCACTCCGCTCCCATCTTCCCCACCTCCCAATCACCCGAGCACTCTCAATAGGCAGCCGGATAACAGACTGCCCCCAGCACTCGCTACTGGGTGGAAATTAGAATGATATAAATAATTGACATTGATTTATTGACATAAGAAGCAGTCCAGCATCTACATGGATTTTCATTTTGAAAAAGAAATGTTTGTTTTCTCAGATGGAAAGAGCTGAACACCGAAGCAGCAGAGTTGGAGTCGACACCCTGGATCACATCCTCTGATACAGGAGGAAGCAGAGACAGTGCTCCTGCTACTTCCCACCTCATTATCTTGGACAAATCATGGCCCTTTCCCTTTTCCCATTGATGTTTGTTCTGGGCAGTACCCCTGGCTCACTTACTCTGGTCCCCAAAATGTTAAACAAAAACAAAACAGGAATTGTTGCAAAGACTCCAAAGGTTTGGCAGCATCTGTGGGTGAGAAATAAGAGTTTGTGTTTCAGGTCCAGTGCCCCTCTTTCAGTACAGAAATATTACCTCTGCTCCCGGAATTGGGAAACCTATGTCCTTATCTTCATCTTCTTTCGGTTCTCTTGATGTCTGCTAAATATTCTATCTTCTCTGATCTCTCTAACAGATTTACCTTTCTAGAAGTTTGCCTTTGGTCCTCCATGGTCATTTCTTGCCCATCACCCACGGGATTTTGAGCTCTTGTCAGATTTATGCAGGGATTAGTTCAATAACTAATCCATGGGCGGCACGGTGGCACAGTGGTTAGCACTGCTGCCTCACAGTGCCGGAGACCCGGGCTCAATTCCCGTCTCAGGCGACTGACTGTGTGGAGTTTGCACGTTCTCCCCGTGTCTGCGTGGGTTTCCTCCCACAGTCCAAAGATGTGTAGGTCGGGTGAATTGGCCATGCTAAATTGCCTGTAGTGTTAGGTAAGGGGTAGATGTAAATGTAGGGGTAATGGTGGGTTACGCTTCGGCGGGGCGGTGTGGACTTGTTCCACACTGTAAGTAATCTAAAAAAAACTCTGGAAACTGGATATTTCACCGATATATAAAACAAGGATATATAAAACATATAGCAGCCAGAGAAGGATGAAGTTTCTGGATATAGTGAAGAGTAAAATCTACTCTTCATCTCGGGGTCAACCTGCTTCCCTTCCTTACTCTGACCCCTCAATCCAATACGGACTTGACTTAAATAAAATGCGTGCGATTGACAGAACATTGAGGAACACAATGAAAAAGAATAGCCCTAATGGGGTTAGAGCCACAGCAAATGAGCGGAATCCAATCCAGCGAGAGTCAGTGAGGTAGCTTCGCTTATTCCTGCAGTAAAATGGTATGTTCCTGATTATCTTTTTGGACTCAAATCTAAAATACCAAGGGACACTTTTTAAACAAAGCAGACTACCGGTTATTGAGAGAATTGCAGATGCGTTTTTCCCAGTGCAAAATTTAGTTTTCAGTTTGTGGCAACAAAAGCTGACAAACCGATCGAAGGTGAATGTAACGGTGAACCAGACAGAACATTGGATACACGGATCAGAACATTGATAACACCGGGAAATAATAATAACGAAATTGCCTGAGTATGACCTCACTGATAATGACCAGTAGATCTGCTGCTGCCATCGCCACCAGATAGCGTGTTGTGCAGGGAGCAAGGCCACACTCTCCCTGGGATAGGATCACGATAGCCACGAAATTCACTGTCAGAAGGATAAAGGAAAAATGACTTAATATTAATGAGCACACTTTTCTGTATAAGTTTACAAGCAATCTGCATTGTTGTTACAACAGCAATAAAGATCAACCAGTCATCACAAAAAAATTGTAACTCTTTTCAGTGAGTCCTTGCATTAATTTATGGGGAGGAAAACAAATCATCAGAGTGCTGAAATATCAAAACAGGGCAGATTTAAACCAATTGTCATGAAAGAGAAAAAGTTTATTGGGGAAGGGGGAAAAAGTTTTTTTATGATCGGTTTGAGGGTAGATGAGGTTCAACCACAAAGGAATGATGATCCTAGGCAGTGATAATCCATGCTGTTAAAGTGTGATTTCCAGGTGGAGGTAAATGCTTCATGTACAAGCACAATGAAAGATGAGGGAGTTGGGATTGTTTTAAATCTGGTCAAGTGCAAAACCCAACCATCTGATAATATGATGGGGAATGAGAGGATGATCCTTTTGGTTGAACCAACATTGTGGTTGCACGGAGATAGAGGTAACAGTAACAAGATACCATTGCTAACCCTGGCAAAGCTGCACTAATTCTCCTCAATTATCAACACATAACATCCAAGAAGGTAACTGTAGTGAATTGACTCTGGATTCTTTCCTTTCAATGTGGATTCCTGCAAGCTTTCGAAAATTAATAACATGCTGTTCATCATTCAGTTCAAAATGTACAGGATGTTTACAAAGGCAAAATGTCGAGTTAAACTGGGTGTTCAGAACCTCTGCGGATTCCACAGGGCACCTTTAGTAAAACAAACTGTCCAGGCATACACAGGAAATTCAGTGTTCCAGAAGATTTCTTGTGGACAGGTATCTAAATTGAAAGTAACTACAGAGAGTTGTGAACACAGACCAGATCAGACACAAACCAACCTTCCATCCATTGACTGAATGTATATTTCTTGTTGCCACAGAAAGCCAGCCAACACCATTAAAGGACCCTCCCACCCCAGTTAAACTCTCCTCCAACCTCTTCCGTCAGTCAGGAGATACAAAGCCATAAACACACAGAACAACATGATCAAGAATAGCTTCGTCCCCATAGTTATTTGAATTCTGAATGGACCTCTCAAAATTTTCAACCAAATGTTGATCTTGTTCTTGTGCACCTTCCGTGCAGCTATAACGCTGTATCCCTCACTCTGTTCAATCACCCGATGACCTTTGTGTCTTTCCATGGAATATTCGCGGCACTGCAAGCAAAACAACTTTTTTCCCCCCACAATACAAAGGTAAACATGACAATATAATAATAAATTATATCAAATCAACTCAGGGTTGAGAAAAAAACGGTAAACAACAGAGATGATGGAAGAGGATCCCCGTCTATCAGCAGAGCCAGTGGAATACCTTGTGAGGCAAGACACCTTGCATGGTATCTATAGCTGAACAGTATGAAATGCCTGAGGATGGCTTACTCAATGTTCGGGGGAGGGGGGGGATTGTTACAATTTCAAAGGGGACTGACATGGAATGCTGCATCACTGGGAAAGTTGCTGAAATGACAGAGATGCTGCAACAATGAAACATACCCTGAACAGTCACAGAGTTTAGGATAATTGCAGTCAGGATCATTGTTGGAGTCAATGGCTCTGGGGGAAGTATTGGTTGAAAAGACAATGGTCCAGCTGGGAGTTGGAGAAGGTTTGGAGACATAGAGACTTATAGCACAGAAAATAAAAATGCACTTTGCCCGATAGAATCCATGAAACTATTGCCTCAGAATTCTCATCCAGTTTTCCAGCATTAGGCCCGTAGCTCTGGCCCAGTCCAAGTGCACATTTAAAGAGTTATATGCCATCGGGGATCTGCTTCTACTACCCTGACAGGAAATAAGTTCCACATTGTCCCAACGCTTCCGGTGGAAAACTCAAACCCCTGCCTCTCTGTATCTATGCCCCTGATCATTGATCTGACGACAAAGGGGAAAAAATATTTCCTTCTGTGCTGTCTATGACTCTTATAATAGTATACATTTAAATGATGCCCCCTGTCAATCTCCCCTGCTCCGTGGAAAACAATCCCAGTCCGTCCAATCTCTCTTCGTACAGAAAACATTATAACCTTGGAGTGATCCTGGAAACTCTCCACCCTCTTCAGGACAATCGTGGTCTAGCCAACATTTAATTACAGTGCCAACATACTTACCTTGCTCATAAACTTTACGTCTTTAAAGGGCTAAACTTTCCTGGTACCTTCTTAACCATTTCATTAACCTCTCCTGCTACCTTAAGATCTTCATGTGCACGAAGATTCCACTGCTTCTCTGAGCTTCCCAGGTTTCTACCATTCATAATGTGTGTAGCAATTGTACCAACGTCCACCACTTCCTCTGGCAGCTCATTCCATATACTTACCACACTCTGCGTGAAAAAGTTGCCCCTTGTGTTTTGTGTCATGTCAAGTGCATTAGCTCACATTTAGAGATTGAATTCCTATTTCCAGCAATTTTTGCATTACCAGTGAACTTATCCTGGAAATCCCCGAACATGCAGAGTTCACAGCATTTCCGAGTACCACCCTTTATCTTTCATGGAACATTGTGACCCTGTAATCTCCCAAGTTCCTTTCTCAATGCATCCCACTGCTCTGACATGGACTTACTTAAAAGTCTCTGCTCTCTGTCCAATCACACCCGATCTTATTTACATCGGCATTCCCCCAGTTTAGAACTTTGATATCCCCTCATCCTTGCCTTTTTCCATGTTAATCTTGAGTTATGACTACTGCCTTCAAAATGCTTCCTCACTGAGAGGTCAGCCCAGCTTCATTACCGAAAAATAAATCCAGGATCACTGTCAAAGTTGGGGAAGGTAAAGGAACAGTCTGGGATTAGCCAGGTGAAGCTATAAACTGTGTTGTAGGAAAGAGAGATTTAAAAACCCCCCAGTTTATCCAGCAGACAGCAACAGAGGGATAAGCGGTTACAACAGCTGTCAATTGTTCCAGAATCAGAGGTAAAGTAAGAATACCCAGGGTAAGAGACGGATTACGGGGTGGGGGAGCAATACCATTCAGAATGGCGGAGAACTGGGATCTAAGAAATAATATCCAACCGGAACATTCGGGGGGAAGCCATGGGAAATCGTCCAGGGTCATTTGACAGAAAATGATTTGCTCTCTCAGTGAGAATGGGTCATGGTCACTGTGGGTTTAAGGAATACCCAGGTTTGTTGTATATTTTACAGTCGAGCAGATTGCCACAGTCAGAAAGGAAAGTCATCCTCAGTGTGTAGCTCTGTACTCATTCAAAACAAAAACTACTTGCAGGTGGGACACGGGAAGCGGAATGAAGAATGTCATGAAAAATCCAATGTTTAACAAGTCCGAGGGAACTGGTATTTATTTTTAATTCTATTTCAATCCTATATTTTGGAATCTGAGAATGTACACCTGATTGTTGCACTTGTCTGTCCTCAGAGGGACACCCTCCATCCACAAACAGCAGACCCCACTGCAAATTACAGCTTTGAACCGAGACATGGATGGAACGAGCTGCGAGAGGCAGTGGTGATGGTGGGTAAAATTAAAACATTTAAAAGGCATGGGTATATGAACAGGAAGGATTTAGAGGGATATGGGCCAAATGTTGGCAAATGGGACGAGGTTAATTCGCGATATCTGGTCAGGATGGAGGAGTTGACAAAGGGGCCGTTTCTGTGCTGCATAATTCTATAAGAAGAAAATTATTCCTCAAATCTTCATCACTCCCATAATTGGAAAGGTCAATCCGTGCTCCTCAACAGTTACCCAAGCCGACAGCGGATTCTGACCATCCAACAGTCAGAGCTAACAGAATCTGAAAGCCACACGGTGTAAAGGAGATGAACCAGCTCAAACCCCTTTTACTGTAGTGCTCCCTAAAGTAGGAAAGGAGGAAATGTGCTGCTATCAATACAACTTCACACACACAGATACACGCAGGAATGTGGGAACACTGGGGTTAGGAGATCCACTGCACTGACTCACCAAGATCCATTGCAGTTCTGTACTTGCTGCCATTTCCAATAACTCCTTCCCTGAAGGTAGCCTCCAGTCTAAGATGCAATTCAGGAGTTCATTACATTTGACAAAGGATAATCATGCAGTAAAGCAATGAAACAACAGAATTTAAAAGAAAATCTAATTTAACTGTCTGATATTTCAACGAGGGAGTGGGTTTAACACTGAATATTACATCAGAATGCAAATCTCTTCAATTACAAGGAAACCAGGGAGGTGTAATCCACAAATTGTAAATAATTATAGACACTTACCAGGAATACCAATGATGGCAAGAACCATATAGAAAACTTTCTGAGCTAAGTCAATTGGCCAATGCATTTTCAGTGGAGAGTGCTCACGCTTTCTTGTTGCACACGATCTGCAAGCATTAAACTCGGCGGTGTTACATTCTCTGTGTGTTTCGATTATATTCTGTGTAATCTCCACTGGGAGATTAGCGTTGCAGCTCTGATGATGACAACTTTATCATTCCCAGTTGGTAGAAGATGTTTCTCACTGAAATTAGATTGTGACAGGTAACGCATGACCTCATCGAGGGAAGAATCATAATTGGAAACTGTGTTAATTAGAAAAACTTGTAATTCTCGCCACTTTATGAACAGAGAGGCAGCCTGCTGTTGTAATAATGCTGCCTTCACATAAAGAGATTACATTGCTTTCTCGTGGATGGATGTGATTTTGTTTGCTGCATCTACCTTGTTTTCCTCTTCCTTAATGCCCCGCTAACATCGAAATGTACTTTCTAATTTGTGTTGGACTTTTGTCCAGCAGCTTGGTGTTGAGGGAATGTACCTCACATTGTCTCCGTGATGTCAGTTATGATCATTTATTGTATGAATCCCTGACATTAGCGAGCCCTCGACCGTAGCTCTACCATGGGCTGTCATTCCCCATGTCTCAGATAATTCCCATTATCCTAGATTCCTGGTAGGAATGTAGTTGACCTGTCATTGTACCATGTCCGTCCCATCTCTCTGTGTTGGAGAAATTCAGGTCCCCTCAGTGTCACCCTCCTGCCGTGGTATGGATTTGCTTTTCCCAGTTGTTGATGCAATCCCGTTCTGGTATAATCTAGTTCCAAACCGGGCTCAGGCAGATCATTTTATCTCCTCATAAAGTATTCTTTTTTTTTTTGTTTTGAAATTATCTCATTCTGCCATTTGCCCTTTTGACAATAACCTGAGTGTCCGTTTGACTTCCTCCTCTCTGGGAGGGGGTGAGCTTAACTCCATTTTATTGGGCCCGATGACTCACCACTTTGAGGACATCTATTTAATAAAATCACTTCCAAACGAAACAGAAATGCCCAGCTCTTCCATGCTATCAACAAAGCTGATATCCACATTCCTGGGACAATTCATTTAAAGATGTGCAGCGTTCACACATCCCTTGGAAAGTTCAGTGCTCAGGTGCGACACAATAAGTGCAGCATATCCCCAAGTACTTCAGGGCCCCAATTCATAAGCAGTTGCTGACATCAGTCTTGGCTCAGAAATGTTTGGCAGGTCAGGTCATATTAGGACCACAGATGGAACCTCCATGTCCCAAACCAGAAGCTGAGAAACCAAAGAGAATCTGTCCCGGCCCAGGAAGAAGCAGATAGCATTGAACCACATTGGGAATGGGACAGTATGGAGACACACTTGGTGCCCTGTACAACAGTGATAGAAATAAACTTGTTTCAGACGAGCAGATCAATTGGAATGTAAGGGACAGCCTTTGCACTGACCCGGGGTCACACATAATTGTGGGCTTTCAAGATCGAGACACTGTCAGCGGGGAATGTGTCATTCTGCTGGAGTGGTTCCTCTCAAACTGTCACACACAGTGAACCACAATGTGCTACTTGATCTGTTCACATCAGCGAGTCACTGGGAACACCATTACCTCACTCTGACTTTGTGCCAAATCTACTCAATAGAACCCTACCTCTGTGTAATTGGCAGCTAACGTTGTTAACAATCTGGCCAGAATGCTACAACTGTTACAGTACTGAACAAAATAATACACACATTGTATTTGTGAGGGCTGACTGCAATGATAATCTGGCTGTTTTCATCACCTACTTTTCATTGAATTCGCTCTAATTGCCGGTAATTCCCCATTTTATTTCCCTGAGTTAACCAGACGATGCTAATAAGGGAGAATGCAAACGTCAGTGTTGGACAGATTGTGGCACAGATCCTATTTCCTCATTGACAATTGGTTCCTTTACCAGACATCACCAGTCCGTCCTTACCTTTCACCAGAATCACTGTAACCTGTCAGTTACCCTTATTGAACACACTGTCAGATAGAGCCAGGGACTTGGAGACAGATGACAGCACGGAAAGCAGCCACACGGTGTTTTGGATTTGTCTCAGTGAAGCCCAATCAACGTTGTGCCTGAAGGATACTTGAACCAGCTTAGATCGGAGGGTCTAACACTCTCCTCACTGAGTTCTTCCAGACACACAAATGCAGCACGGTTCCTATCATCCATTTTATCCCCATCACAAACACTCTATCCATCGATTAATCTTTTTTTCCTTCAATGAAATTCTCTCAAATTGAACAAGGGACAACCTTCACTGAGAAACCCATGCTGACTCTCCTGGATTAATCACTCACTGTTGAAATAACCATTTAGAGAATCTATCAGAGTTTTGTCAGCTCTGGAAGTGTAATAGCAGCTGGTATCCCATCCTCAAACGTTTGGAAAACTTCTGATAGATGGATCTCATTGACTTCATCTCGGGGTTTTCCATTGAACATCACTTCAAAGGTGCCACCGTGTGATGGCTGAGATCCGAACACATACCAACTGCTTGGAAAGCAGCCATGCTGCCCACTATACTCGCATCCCCCTGCCAGCTGGGTGCTTGCTCGTCTCAAACACACTTAACAACACCGGCATCATCACTAATTGAATTGGGGCTGAAATAAAAACAGAAATAGCTGGTGAAGCTCAGCAAATTTGACAGCATCGGTATCAGAATCAGTATCAGGGCAGAGCAGTAGTTATGAACTATATGGACTTCAGTAAGGCATTCCACAAGGTTCCCCAATGGGACACTGGGTAGCAAGGTTAGATCTCATGGAATACAGGAAGAATTATCCATTTGGATACTGACCTGGCACAAAGGTAGAAGACAGAGAATGGTGGTGGAGGGTTGTTCTTTCAGTCTGGAGGCCTGTGACCAGTGGAGTGTCACAAGATCGGTGCTGGATCCACTACCTTTCGTCATTATAAAAATGATGTGGAAGTGAGCATAACAGGTACAGTTATTAAGTTTGCAGATGGCACCAAAATTGGAGGTGTAGTGGACAGCAAAGAAGGTTACCTCAGATTACAACATGATCTTGATCAGATGTGCCAGTGGGCTGAGAAGTGGCAGATGGAGATTAATTTAGTGAAATGTGAGGTGTAGCATTTTGGGAAAGCAAATGTTAGCAGTACTTATACATTTAATGGTAAGATGTTGGGGAGTGTTGCTGAACAAAGGAACCTTGGAGTGCATTTTCATAGCTCGTTGAAGGTGGAGTAACAGGTAGATAGGATAGTGAAGGCGGCACTTGGTATACTTTCCTTTATTGGTCAGAGTATTGAGTAGAGGAGTTGGGCGTTCATCTTGGGGCTGTACAGGACATTGGTTAGGCCACTGTTGGAATATTGCGTGGTGTTGTGGTCTCCTTCCTATTGGAAAGATGGTGTGTAATTTTATAGTGCTCAGGAAAGATTTCCAAGGATGTTGCTAGGATTGGACTATTTGAGCTATAGGGAGAGAGGTTGAATAGGCTGGAGCTGTTTTCACTGCAGCGCCTGAGGCTGAGGGGTGACCTTATGGAGATTTATAAAATCATGAGGGGCATGGTTAGGATAAATAGACAAAGTCTCTTCCCTGGAGGGGAACTAGAGGGCATAGTTTTAGGTGAGATGGAATGAGTTGCCAGAGAAAGTGGTGGAGGCTGGTACAATTGCAACATTTAAAAGGCATCTGGATGGGTATATGAATAGGAAGGGTTTGGAGGGATATGGACCTGGTGAAGGCAGGTGGGACTAGATTGGGTTGGGATATCTGGTCGGCATGGACGAGGAGAACTGAAGAGTCTGTTTTCGTGCTGTACATCTCTATGACTCTATGACCCTATGACAAGGGCAGCAGCTACTTAGGAACACCACCAGCTGTAAGTTGCCCTCCAAGCCACTCACCACCCTCACTTGGAAATATACCGGTATTCCTTCACAGTTGTTGGGTCAAAATCCTGGAAATCCCTCCCTATCGACATTGTGGGTGAACCCACAGCAAGTGGACTGCAGCGATTCAAGAAGACAGCTCAGCACCACCTTCTCAATGGCAAATAGGGATGGGCTATAAAGGCTGGCCCAGCCAGGGACGGCCAAGGCCCACAAATGAATTTTAAAAACCCAGAGAATGTGACATGTTAGTGTGGGACCAATGTTCAATATTTTCAAACTGTAATGATATTGTCAGTCTCTCTTACTTTTCCACGTTTATAAAGTCAACGTCAGTGTTGTGCTAACACAAACTGGCTGCCGGGAACACACCTAACATGTCTGACTGACTCATTTGGCTCTGGAATTCTGTCAGCAAGGGAGAGGGAGATGTGTCAAAAGTCGTTTCCATGTCTGAATCCTGTGTAGTTAGGCCCCATCCCTAAATCAAGTGTTCATCAAATCCCACTCTGACCTTTTCGGAGTTCAAATTGTGTGTTGTCTCCAAATAAAAGAAAAGAATGCATCTGCAAATAAACAAAGCTGTGGGATGTAACGTTGTGTGCTTGTTGGTGTCACTGTAGTTACACAGGATTGAAGATAAATAAGACAGTGCGAGATAGACAGCACTGTAACCAGCATGGTAGTGTTATTGTAAAAGGAGTCGAGATTGTGGTGCTGGAAAAACACAGCAGCTCAGGCAGTATCCAAGGAGCAGGAAAATCGACGTTTCGGGCAAAACCCCTTCATCAGGAATCCCTCGACTTCAACCTCCAGAATCTGCAGTTCTCACTTCCGCCCCATTATAAATGGATATTAATATCTTCAGTGAATGGGGAAAACAGAAGGGGCAGTGTTCAATATAGGCAAGTGGGCAGTCACCTAAAGTAGCTAAGTTTATGACTTCAAGACATAATGGTCGGCATGGACGGGTTGGACCGAAGGGTCTGTTTCCATGCTGTACATCTCTATGACTCTATGACTATAAAAGGAAACTTATCACAGATCAATTGAAATGTCTCAGTGCAGACTAACAATAATCTGATACCTTTTCCTCACTTTCCCCCACGAATTCCTGGTAAAATTGGGAACACATCATTTGTTGGTGGAATGAACAGGTTAACTTCCTGTGATTTAACCTCTCTCCAATTCCCTTTCCAAGTTATCTCTGCCGAGTCAATGTTTAAATCTAACACTGTTCTGATCTGATGCCATTTGGAAATCCGAATCTCCTCCTGTCCCTTCCTGCCTGGTGCTCACTGTGTGAGGGTCTGCCTGTTTCTCTCCCAGCTTTCAGAACACATGGAAACCTCCACATACAGCAGTTGAATGCCGTGTGACTCAGCTCATTGTTGAGTTGGTCTATGGTGGGTACTTTCTCCCTTGTTTTCTCCCCTCTCATATACGGTTGTTCTGTATATAAATAACCCACTCCCCTCAATTCTATTCCAGTCTATAACACACTCTCGCGTTTCTAATATTCTGTGTATAAACCAGCCCGACCACTTTTACGAATTCCAGTCTGTACCTCACTCTCGGGTCTCTGTTATTTTATGCACAAATCACCACAAAGCCCTCAGTTAGATTCCAACCTGTGACTCAATCATGGGTTTCTGTTGTTCTGTATACAAACCACCCTGAATTCCTCAATAGGATTCCAATATGTAACTCACTCCCATGTATCTGTGGCTATTTACATAGACCATCTCAAACCCCTTGAATAGATTCCAGCCTGTAAGTAACTCCCGGGTATCAGTTATTCTACATATAACCCTCCTCCAAGCCCACAAGTAGATTCCAGTTTGTAACTCACAGTTGGATATCTGTTCTTTTTTTAATAAACCTCTTGATCCATCAGTTCGATTTCAATCTGTAACTGACACTTGTTTATCTGTTATTCTAAATATATCCACCCCACACCCCTTGATAAAATTCTAATCTGTAACTGATTTCCATTTATGTACGACTCTCGACATAAACCACCTCAAACCCTCAGTCAGATTTTGATTTGTAATTTTTTATTCTGTAGAAAAACTATCATGAAACCCATCGATTAGATTCCAAGGTGTAACTCACTTCCATACGTCTGTGCTTCCTGTTCTGAAACACCCCAAATGGTGCAAATGGGGGTAAGCACAGTGCAGGAAAACGGGTCAGCATGGACCAGTTGGATCGAAGGACCTATTTCCGTGCTGTGTGACTCTATAATTTCTATCATCTCGATAACTCACTCCTGAATAACTGTTACTCTGTATGAAAACCACATTGAACTATTTAGTTCGAGTCCAGTCTGTAACACGGCCCTGGGTATCTGACACTCTGTGTATAAACCATCCTGATACACTTGATTAGATTCCTGCCTGTAACTCATTCCCAGGCATCAGTTACTGGGTGGATGAATCAAGCCCCAAAGGTCGATTAGATTCAAGTCTGTAACTCACTCCCCGGGATCTGTCATTATGTATAACAATGTCTACTCCCGAACCCCACATCACCACCCCACCCCCACTCCCCACCCCAACACCGATTAGATTCAAGTCTGTAATTCACTCCCCGGGATCTGTCATTATGTATAACAACGTCTACTCCCGAACCCCACATCACCACCCCACCCCCACTCCCCACCCCAACACCGATTAGATTCAAGTCTGTAACTCTCTTCTGAACTCTATGTTATTCCATATATAAATCGCCCAGAAATGAATTAGATTCCTGTCTGTACTCAATCCCCGGTACCTGTTACTCTCTGTGGAAATCCCCACGGAACCCTCAATCAGGTTCAATGCTGTAACTCACTTCCGGGCATCTGTTGTTTGATGTATAGACCTCCTGAACCCCGACTGAGTGGAAGAGTGAGTGAGAACGAGTGAGAGAAGGTAAGTGTGTGTGTGTGTGGGTGTGTGAAAACGTGTGTGTATGAGTGTGTGTGTGTGTATGAGCATGTATGTGTGAGTGTTTCTGTGTTACTGTTTGTTAGCGTATGTGTTAGTGCGTGTGTAGGTGTCAGCTCATGTGTGAGATTGTGTCTGTATGTGAGAGAGAGTTAGGAGCTCCATCACAGCATCATTGACACTCAGACCTTTCACTCAGATGGACACACACACACACACACACACACACACACACACACACACACACACACACACACAAGACACACACACACATACACACACACATACACACACACACACACACACACACACATACACACACACACGCCAGGTCTCTCCCATTCACACAGACATGCTCACTTGCAGTCAGGTCAGAAACACAGAGAGAGAGAAAAATAGGCACGTTTGGTGGAAATATAGAAATAGAAGATGGACATAGAGAGTTATATCTGGGAGTCACACGAGCAGCAAGAATATTCTGAGACAGAACCTCAGCAAATAAACCCACGATTTGCCCAGTCCTCTGTGTCGGCCTGGGGGGCGGGGTGGGGGTGGGGGTGGGGGGAGGTCAGAGAATCTGACATGTTAGTTTGGGTCCAATGTTCAATCGTCACAAACTTTACTGATGTTGCTCGTCGCTCTTGCTTTTCCCACTTTGTAAAGTCCATAACAGTGCTGTGCTTACATGAATTGTCTGTCGGGAACATACTGGTGTAGATTGTGTTGGGGAGAGAGTGTTAGTGAGATTGAGTATGGGGGAGAGTGAGATTGTCTATGAGAGAGTTGTCAAGATTGAGTATGAGGGAGAGTGACATTATGTTTGACAGAGAGAGAGTGAGACTGTGCATGTGGGAGAGAAATAGTTTGTATATGAGAGGGAAACATGGTGAGACTGTATGAGAGAGGGTGACAAACTGGTAATGTATGAGACAGATGATGAGATTCTACCTGAGAGAGAAAAATAGTGAGATTGTGCATAAGAGAGAGTATTTGGGTTCTCAGTTATTCCACATGTAAAGCACCCCAATCCCCTTGATTACATTCCAGTCTGTACGCCACTCATGAGTATCTGTCATTGTATAAATGAACACCCCAAACCCCATGATAAAATTCCAATGTGTAACTAACTTTCATTTATCTGTTATTCTAAATATGAATCACCCCGATTATCTCTATAAGATTCCAGTCCTTAAATCACTCCTGGGTATTTGTTATTCAATGTATAAACCTCCTCGAATCCTTCGATCACATTCCAGCCTGTGTCTCACTCTCAAGTATCTGTGATTCGATATATAAAAAGCCCAACTCCTCAATTTGACTCGCTCCCCAGTATTGGTTAGTCAATATGTGACCCACACTGTACCATACAACGGTACCCCGATTTGTAACTCACTCACTGGTACCCGTTTCTCTATATATAAAGTCCCTCAAATCCCTCAGTTAGATTTCAGACTGAAACTCACTCCCTGTTGTGTTCTGAAATACATAAACTCGCTGAGACCATCGATGAAATTCCAGTCTCTAACTCAGTATAAACTAAACGGGTGAATTTTAAGTTGGGAGCAGGAACAGAGAAAGCTGGAGTTTAATTCCCGCTACACTCTGTTTCTCCAGAAACATTAATTTGATGGAGTGCAGCCGTTCAATAAGGCAGCTCCCTCCCACCTTCTCAAGGGCTGGTGGGAATGGGGGATAAATGCTGGACCCAGCCAGTGATCCTCACATCCCATAAGCGAATGAAGACAGCAATCCCTTTGCCTTCCTGATCACACACTGCCCCCTGCAGACTGAGTCTGCAGACACAGCAAGGCTTCCTCACTTCCCTAGTCCCATGTCCTGGGAATAATTGGCAAACCATCCGAATATTTGATGACACCATCACGTTAGCTTCCTGTGATTTCTGGTCCACGGATCCAGAAAATAATGTTTAATACTGGAGTACAAGAGGACCTGACCCACGAATGCAGGGCCCCGGTCACGCCCTCTCTCTCTCTTTCTCTCTCTCTCTCTCCCCTTCTCTCTCCCACACACACACACATACAGAGTTACTAAGGGGTAAGGAATGACAGAATAAGATGAGCATTTTCAAATATTAAAGCTCCATTAAACAATACCGGGAGTGGTTGATCGGGACAGTGTGGAGAGAGAGAGAGAGAGCTGGACTCTTTATCTAAACCTGTGCTGCCCCCGTCCTTGGAGGGGTTGATGGGGATACAGTAAAGGCGGCTTCATTGTGCATCTAACCCCATCCTGTCCCTGCCCTGAGAGTGATTGATGGGGAGAGTTTGTAACATAGGAACAGGAGGAGGCCATTCAGCCCCTCGAGCCTGTACCATCAGACAATAGCATCATGACTGATATGTGGCCGAACTCCACATTCCCTTCCTTTGGCCCATATCCTTCAATGTCTTCACTGAACAAAAATGTATCACTCACTGATTTAACCTGAACAACTGATGCAGCTTTGACCATTCACCCAGTCTATCAATATCCCTTTGTAATGTTAAGGTACCATCTCCACTGTCTACAATGCTGCCTAACTTTGTACCTCACCCCGTGCTGTCCCTATCCTGTGCGTGTTTGGGAGGTACAGTGCAAATGGATCTTTACTCTGTATCTAGCTCCATGTTATACCTGTCCTGGGAGTATTTGACGTGGACAGTATGGAGGGAGATTTACTCTGTATAAAGCCCCATGTTGTCCCTGTCCTGGGAGTGTCCGATGTGGACAATATGGACAGATCTTGACTCTGTATCGAACCCCACTCTCCCCAGACTCTGGGCGATTCAGATGGAGAAATTGCCGCGGGACTGTATCTAACCCAGTGATGGAGCTGCCCTGAGTGTGTTTGATGTGAACAGGATGGGGGAAGTGGGAGATTTGATCAGTACCTAACGCCACGGTGAACATGGCTTGGGAATGTGAAAAGCTGCAATGTACAGGGAGTTTTACTTTGCATCTAACTGTATTCTCTACCAACCCTGGAGATTTAAATGGGTACAGTTTAAATAAAGCTTAAATAAAGTTTAAATAAAGCTGGAACGCTGTACTTCCTCTGCCCTGGGAGTGTTTGCTGGGAACACTGTCTAACCTCTGTGATATGGATCCTATGAAGATTGATGGGAGACAGTGTGAATGGAATTGCCAGGGTCCAATTCCTTCACGTGGATGAGAGAAGGTCCCCAATTGGAATTGTGAGGAAAATTGATGCCCGTGGGTCAGTAACAGAATGAAGACACCATTGGCTTAGAGAGAGGAGACAGGATAGAGGGTAATGTGGGTTCCAGGCTGGAGGCAGATACAGGTACACACAAAGGGATCTGAGACACAATTTTTATGCACAGAAGGTTTTGGGTGTGCGGAATTGTTGCCAGGGTTGGGGAATTTGAGCTATGGGGAGAGGCTGAACAGGCTGAGACTGTTTTCCCTGGAGTGTCGGAGACTAAAGGGTGACCTTATAGAGGTTTACAAAATTATGAGGGGCATGGATAGTGTAAGTAGGCAAAGTGTTTTTCCTGGGGTCGTGGTGTCCAGAGCTAAAGGGCATAGGTTAAGAGTGAGAGGGGAAAGCTAAGAGGAAACCTTTTCTCGCATAGTGTGGTACATGTATGGAAAGAGCTGCCAGATGAAGTGGTGGAGGCTGGTACAATTGCAACATTTAAGAGGCATTCGGACGGGCATAAGAATAAGAAGGGTTTGGAGTGATATGGGCCAGGTACTGGCAGGAGGGACTAGATTGGGTTGGGATATCTGGTCGGCAGGGACGGGTTGGACCGAAGGGTCTGTTTCCATGCTGTACATCTCTATGACTCTATTTAAAAGCCATTTGGATGGGATGATGACAGGGAGGGTTTGGAGGGGTAAGGGACAAATGTTGGCAAATATAGCGAGATTAATTTCGGTTGTCTGGTCAGCAGGGACGAGGTGGAATGGAGGGTCTGTTTCTGTGCTCGGCACTTCCGAAATCCTGATGAGGGACTTATGCCCGAAACGTCGATTTTCCTGCTCCTCGGATGCTGCCTGACCTGCTGTGCTTTTCCAGCACCACTCTGATCTAAGCTCTGAAATGCATCTTTCAGATTTCCATCAATCTCATACCATGCATTTCTCATACAGGTGACTTCTCCTGCCTACCGAAGGTACACCGAGCCAACACACCAGGATGTCCCATCATATTAGGCAATGGGACCCGATGTGTGAACCTAACTGCCGATGTCATATACATCTTGAAAGCCATGAGGCAGGGAACCCCCAGCTTCTGCCACGACAGAACATTGGGACACAGGCAGATTTCAACCTCACACCTTCAAGGCTGAATCTGAGCTGAGGGGGCACATATTGTTAAAGATTTACCTGAGAATTTAACTATTTTTACATACAGTTTACATATAAAAGAACAAAATCTAACATGGTATTTCTAAAAGTATACAGACTGACAGACAATACACTTTTATTTTTAAATATGTAATTTCAGTGGCATCACCCTGTAATCTTTTCCGATAAATTCTGTGTGGTATGATGTTATGCTCCACAACCACCTGATGAAGGAACAGCGCTCCAAAAGCTGGTACTATCAAATAAACCTGTTGGACTATAACCTGATGTTGTGTGATTATTTAATTTTGTCCACCCCACTCCAAATCTTTACTCCATATTGTTTACACTAACTCACACGCAGTTCAGGTCAGTTTAGCACAATGACCCTGTTCCTCTTTTTGTGAGGTTCCCTGTGTATATTAACAGAGTTAATGGGTCCCGAGAGGATGAATACATTCTCTTTATCCTGTCAGTTTAAACAGTTGAACATATCAGTTTGAAGCCAATGGAAGAGGAGATTGCCTTTTTCTGTACAATTTCAGTGCAGAACATTCAGCCAATGAACTGTCTTTGCAAAAGTGGGGGTTGAATGCGATTCTCACTGAGCAACATTAATACAGAAAACACAATTCCGAGTTCCTGTTATCAATTGGTGAAGGAACTGGGATGATAAAACCACTTGTGGTGTGGTGCCGTGCCTCAGTTTGTTAACTTGCCTACATCATAAACAGCCCATCAAGATTTCACATCGTAGTGGTGCCTGGGTATTTTACCAAATGCATGGTTGTTTCAAAATCTCCCAAGTCAGTGTTGCTCATCAGTCAACCATGCGTCCTGTTTGAGTGTCAGCCTGTTTTGGTGATCCTGGTCTGCTCCCTGGTTTAGTTCCTCCAGGGGATATTGTTTCTTCCGAACTATTAATTCAATCTGGAGTTTCCTTCCTGTGTTTGACAAGAACTTCTGCTTCTACTCCTCCTTTATTACGCCTCGTTCATTTCCAGTTTGTTGGGAATAACGAGGTGAGCCAGGAGACATGGCAGACTCGCCGGTGAATGTTGTAGTAATGGCGCAGACACCAAGAGCTGTTCACCCTAATTCTCTGCTGTCAACATTCATTCATTCCACGCCAACAGGAAATACTTCATTGCTCTCCTGTCGATGTGGTTTGCACTGTGATTGCGGTTTCTTTTCTTGTGGATTATGAAGTTTATTTAGAACTCGAAAGGATCATAATATTTGGAGGAAGGAATGACTCCTCACCTCAGGCAAAATGCCAGACACATTATTCGGAGAATGTGAGCCCAATCCCACACATGCTCCCGAGGGGGCAGAAAGCCTGTTAGCTGGTCCACTCTCAATTTGTCTCCGAATGTCAGACTTTTCAAAGATCAGAAATGGGAAATGAGGAATATGGGGCAGACCGAGAGTCCGAGAATGTGAAAGAGGGTCTGGTACATTCACAGAGAAAGAAAGAAAGATGGAGACGCATATAGAGGGAGATACTGAAAGGACCAATTCTCCAATCGACATGGCTGCTGACTGACAGAAACAAATAGGAATAAAAAGGGAACGATTAAGCACAGCCTTTCACCAGCTCCGGGTAACGGAAGGATTCTTACAGCCAACAAAGTCATTTTGAATTTTCAACATTGACGGTTGTAAGTTAATGAAAGATTTTGGTAAATATCCTGACAGGGAAAATTGATCATTTTACCAAAAATATAATACAGAAATGTCGAAGTAACTTCGCTCTGCCGATATGAAGCATTAACTCTGTTTCTCTCCACTGTCCTACTGAGTTTTTCTATCAAATCTTGGTTTTGGTTCAGATTTCAAACATCTGCACTTCTTTGTTTCATGTTATTCTTAACAACGTTTGAGACAAAACCAATGACCTGACGGCTTCAGAAAATCGGTCAGAAATACTGTTAGCAAGATATATTTGCAGAACACATCGCCCATTCCCTGACCAGGAATCCCCCTTTCCCCCTCAGAGAGTGCACCAACTCCTCACCGTGAGATTAAAAGGGAAGGCGACAGCATTTTGGTTCATTTTCGCTGCACATTAGTTTCTCGTTGTAGTCGAGGTTTCTTTTAACACAATAGGAAAATACCATTCGGCCCATCGTACAGTGTGGCTCATAAGGTAATCACCTATTTTCGATCCAGTGTCCAGCTTTGGCACGATACCTTGTGTGTTCTGATGTTTTCAACGCAAAATTCAGTAAAGATTATCCCTGCGACCTGAAACGAGCCAACAATGGGGAGTGAGTTATACACCGTCATATTCAAGTGAAATCCCCTCGAGCAACCCATTCACATTTTCACGCATAGAGTGAGTCACAGATACACATGCCCGGAGGTTGGGGGGAGGGGGGGGGGTGGTGGGTGGGAGGGCAGAGGTTTTGGGATTATACCAACTACTTGCGCTTCTGTACCGCTCTCCACCGATTTATGACCACCCCCACCAGTCCCCCACCCAACACACACCCACACGTTTCTCCAACAAAAGGCAGCTTTAGGTGCAACTAAAGCCAGTTTTACAGACAATGAGAGACGTTGCGATGCGCTGGAATTTAAAATGGACAATTGCATCACATGCAACTTTCAAATTTGAAAACACATTGATCCGAAGTCTGCAGCTCCTCAAAATCTGTCGCACATTGAGGTGCAATACTCCCAAATTCGGGACCCACTGATCCAATCCCTGCAGTACATTGCACACAAATCAGGAAGGATTCGAACCACCAAAAGTCAGAGCCATTATCCATGATGTCAGTGGCCCAACTGCAGCTGGAGGTCCGACAGGGAGTCGATATGAAATGGAAACATGGACATCGGGGGAAACAGTATTCACAAGGTGAACAATCAGTAAAAATAATTATCGTCACTGTTTCACATCGGATGTCCCACTCCGTGAAGCAATGTCTTTCAATCAGCCCAGTGATTGCTTGAACCATGTAGAAGGACAATGACAGCGGACAGATACGATAGTGACCCCTTCAAATCTCCCTCCAATCATCTCACCTTCCTGAGTTGGGAATATGTTGGTGTTCCTTCAGTGTCTCTGGGTGTAAATCCAGGAAATCCCGCGCTTGCACCATAATGGCTGTACCTCCGTGTGAAGGAGTTCAATGGTTCACAAAAGTAACTCATCTCCTCCATCTCTGGGGGATTTAGGGATGGACAGCGAGTCCTATTCCATTGAGTGATATCTTTATCCCAGGAATACGTTTCTAACAGTGGTAGGTTCCAATCGGACACCTTCAGGAGATCGGTAGTAAGTTGGGAAGTGGAGCAGGGAAGTGAAATTGACGTGAATGACAATGAGGACTGGGAGGCATGAGGCAGGAAGTGAGTCTGGATCTGGTGGTGCAAGGCTCAGTGTCGCTGCTAATGGGTCAGCCTTTACTGCAAACTGTTTACATTGGATCACACACCATTCCTGGGCAATTCATGGCAATGACACTGTTCCTCTATGTGTGAGATTACCACTGTGTGTATTAAAGCCGTCAATACGCCCCAAGAGGATGAAAAATGTCCCCTTTGTCCTGTCAGTTTAAACAGATACAAATATCTGTTTGAAGCCAATGTAAGAGAAGATTGCCCTTTTCTGTGCCTTTGCATTGAAGAATGTTCAATCGTGAAATGTCTGGTTTTGCAAAAGCGTGTTTTGATTGCAAATCACACTGAGTAATACTGATACAGAAATGTATTTCCGAGTTACTGTGGTCATGTGGTTAAGGAACTGCACATATGGCCGTCCCTTCGTTATTTAAAACCCCTCCTTGGGAAGCATTTGACCATAGGGTCCAATCCCAGCTGCGCCCGCTTGTTGTATTGAAGGGTCGTAGGTTCACCTTTTATTAAGGGTCGTGTTACTGATGAAGGGACTCAGCATCCTGTTTGAGTTCGAGCCTGTTATAGTTTGGCAAACCCACTCCTTTTTCCTGGTTTAGTTCCAGCAGTGCATGTCGTTCTTCCCAACCCATACACCATCCTGGAGTTTCTTGTCGCTGTTCCAAAAGCACTCCTTCTTCTCCTCCACTTTTATTCTCTCTCCTTCATTCCAAGTTTGGTGGGAATAACGAGGTGAGGCAGGAGAAACTGCAGAAAGGCCGTGGGATGTTGTGGTTATGGCGCAGAAACCACGAGTGGATCACCCTCATTCTCTGCTGTCGCCATTCATTCATTTTACAGCATCATTAATGCTTCCATATTCTCCTTTGTTGCAGTTTTTTTTCCATTGGATAAGGAATGCAAGTTTAATTACAATAATTTGTGGAAGAAATGGTCCCTTGTATCACATCCAAGCGGCAGACGTATTATCCGTAGAGTGTGAGCCAAGTTTTCCAGTCTCCTGCCAGGTTCCAGAAAACCTCTCAGCAGCTCCATTCTCAAACTATCTCTGAAAGTCAGCCTTTTCATAGAGTAGGAATGGGAAATGAGGGATATTGGCAAATAAAGGGTCAAAGAATATGATAAAGGGTGAGATGGATACACAGAGATAAAGACAGAAAATTAGAGACTCATCATGAGGGAGACCCTAAAGGAATCAGATCTCGGGTCGACATGGTTGCTAACTGGCTAAAAACACATAGATTTTGATATCTATCCTCATTCGAGCGATAAAACTGACCACTATCCCGGCATTGTGGTCTAGAAATGAAGAACTAATCTGGTTCTGTCGTTGTGAATCATTGTCTCTGTTTCTCAACACAGATGTTGTCAGGATTATTCAGTTTGCACATCAATTCTTGTTTTTGGTTCAGATTTCCAACATCTACATCTCTTGGTTTTCTGTTCAACTTTAAAACGGTTGGCACAAAACCGATGTCCTGCCAGCTTTGGAAAAGTGGTCAGAAATATTCTTCCCACGATGTGTGTGCAGAACAAAGCCCGCATTCCTTGACCGGGAATAGAACCCGTGTCACGGCGGTGAGATCGCCGAATGCTGGTTACTAGACTACAAGGGAAGGCAGAAGGCGCCCTTGTATTTATTCAGAATAAAAACACTTTTGCTTTTTCATTTCTGATCAGTCTTTCTGCAGATGAGGTCCTCCTTGCCTTCGAGCTTTCACAGAGTGAATTGTAGCTCATTGTAGCTCATTGGACATCCATGTATTCCAGTCCTAGTTTCTAGTTTGGGCTCAAAATGTTATGTGTCCTGATGTTTCCAGAGCAAATATCAATGCGATTCTCACTGTGAATTTAAACGACACGACAATGGGACTGAGGTCTGACATGGTCACACTGTGTTGGAACCACCTTGAGGACCTGAACCTCATTTTCACCCACAGAGGGAGACACACAGAAACATATCCCGGGAGGAACAGATGTCTCAGGATCATACCAGCTCCTTGTGCTTCACTTCCGCTCTCTGCTCCACACAACAGCTTCTCTGACAAAGGCAGCTTTAGGTGGAACACTCGCCAGTTTGACAGGCAATGAGAGATGTGGAGCAGAGCTGGAATTTAAAATGGACAATAGACCGAAATGCAAGTTTTAAATTCGAAACCACACTGATCCAAACCATTCAGATCCTCAGAACCTGACAAAACAGGACCAGCCATACACCTGTCTGACATTGAGCTGTAATAGACCCAAAAGCAACATTCCATTTGAATACACACTGATCCTATCCCTGCAGCTCAAAAAAACCGAAGGAAATAGCAACTGACAACATGCAATTGGCTGAACCATCACGTTACACTCGAGACATGTAGGATGTAAACCTACAGTCGTCTGATTCAAAGTCAGATGTTTGATCTATTGCTTCACTAGCAGGATGCACACACACACGCTGGACACCTTTCCATATGTGATAGAAACATAGACATCTGGGAAACAACATTCATAAGGTAATCAACCAGCAAAGATTATCCACTTTGTGTAACAGGGCCTTTCAATGGCAAAGCAAATACACTTGTCCTCAGGTACCTGCTTCTGTGTCGCCTGTTCTTCTGCTGGACGTCTCCAGCATTTTATTCACAGTCACTGCGCTGTCTTATGATGCACTCCATTGAAATGTACTTTCATACTTGGATTTAGTGTCACTTCCAGTCAAGGTCCTGAACAAATTCAGCGAGAAACCTCTGGTCATTTCCAACATGGAATTTGGAATCAGACGATTTGAACGAAGGATTTATTGGGGCCGCCCCATCACCGCAGATCAACGCCTCAAAACGAGCCGCTGTTAGTATCAAACTGTTCTGTACCTTCCTGCAGTAAATCAGGTTAGCACAGCTCCACTTTCTTCACATTAAAACCAGGGCGGCAATATGAATTGTTTGGAAACTTAGAGAGAGAAACATTGCTGCTGAAGAAGATGATGACGTGAAGATCATACACAGAGTCTGGACAGATCAGGTCACAAGTGTTACTGTCAGCTTCAGTCGGGTCACTGGTTCGGAGTCTGAGTTTGTAATGCCCAGACCGGGATACAATTCCCAGTCAGGAAATGAAGATTTATTTCTCTTCTTGTGAGTTGTCTCATTGAAAACTAACTCCTGTTTCCTCACAGAACACAGACCCAGACCAACCCAGTGATTGTTTACATCTATCTAGAAGAACAATAGCAACAGATACACGAGAGAACTGTAACCACAAATCACCCATCTCGGACCTCGCCTTTCTGAGTTGGAAATATCTCGCTGCTCCGACAGTGCTTTTGGGTCTAGATCCTGGAACTCCCTCCCTCACAGTATCATGGCTGTACCTTGAGTTCTTCCAGGGTTCTGGAAAGTAACTCAACATCTCAATCTCTGGAGTAAATAGGGATGGACATGGATTCCTCTCCAATTGAGTGGTATCCGACGCCACGAATGAGTTTCGAACAGGGTAATTAGATTCACTATTGCACAGAAACAGGCCATTCGGCCCAACGCTGTCCCTCCTGAGAGGAACCAACCGAGACCCACTTCCTTTCTGGCTCATGCACCGAACATTTTTGGCAATTCAGGATGACCAATTCACCCTAAAACGCACAGCTTTGGACTGCGGAACGAAGCCCACGCAGACACGGGGAGAATGTGCAAACACCATGCAGACAGGTGCCGCAGGCTGAAATTGAACTTGAGACCCTTGCGCTATGAGGCAGCAGTGTTAACCACTGAGCCACCGTGCGATACCTACAGCTTCCAGGTGGGCACCTACAAGTGATCGAGAGAAGTGATTCAGTGGAGCAGGGTGATTGAAATAAAATGAAAGGTAAAGCCGACTGGAAGGCTTGAATCAGTAAGTGAGAGAGGAGCTGGTGGAGCAAGGCTCAATGTTAGACCTAAAAGATCAGCCTATACTGCCCAGTGTTTGTATTGACTCACACAACACTCCTGATCCATTCACCACAATGACCCTGTTCTCTTGGGGTGATATTCCCTCTGTACATATTAACGCAGTTCATGGGCTCCAGGAGGATGAACACATCCTCTTTATCCTGTCAGTTTAATGAAGATGGAGGGATCAGTTTGAACCCAACGCAAGAAGAGATTGCCTCTTTCTGTGCATTTTCACTGGGGAATGTCCAGCTGTGAACTATTCTTTTCTGTATAAGGGGAGACTGATTTAAATTCTCACCGAGCAACTTTCAACCCGAAACAAATGTCCGAGTTACTCTGATTGAATAGTTAATGAACTGCAGATTTGGATTTGGAGAGCAGTGTCTGTGCTGTCTCCGTGGATTAATGAGTTAAAGCGCCTGGTCATAACCAGACCAGGATGGTGTCAAATCCTGGCCTTGCATGTCCTGTATATTGAAGGTTCGTTACTTAACCATCCCGTAAATGCCATTGTGTTGACCCACCATACCGAAAGAGACGGCTCAGCATCCTTCTGGTGTTTGAGCTCAGCCCATTGGGATTTCATGTTCCCACGTCCTACCGCCTCCTGTGGCCCCATCAGTCAATGCTCGATCTTTCTAATTCCACTTTTATTCTCCCTCCTTCATTCCCACTTTGTTGGGAATAACGAGGTGAGGCAGGAGACACTGCAGATATCCCAGCAATGTTGTGGGAATGGCACACACACTGCAAGATTATACCCCTCCTTTTCTGCTGTCACCATTCATTCGTTCAACTGAAGCAAAGACTTCACTTAAATCGGATAATTGGGGTGAAAGTGTTTTTGTTTGGTGGATTATGAATTCTATTAAGAATTGTAAAAGCTCATCATATTTTGAGTGAAGAGATGTCACCTTATTACAGGCCTCAGTGACATAGACTCTATCCGGAGAATGTGAGGACAGTTCTACACACTCTAGTCAGGGGCGGGGAAAGTCCGTTGGTAGGTCTACTCTCAAACTATCTCCGAATGTCAGACATTTCAAAGAGCAGGAATAGAAAATAAGGGATATTGATAGACAGAGAGTGGGAGAATGTGGAAGAGAGTGAGGTGGATACACAGAGGAAATGATAGACGAGTAGAGACGCATATTGAGGGCGAGCCTGAAAATAGAAACTCTCCATTTAAAATGGGTGCTCACTGACAGAAAGGGGAATAAAAAAGAACAATTGAAGGCCAGCGTTTCACCAGCTCAAGGCAACGGAATAGAAACTCTCCATTTAAAATGGTTGCTCACTGACAGAAAGGGGAATAAAAAAGAACAATTGAAGGCCAGCGTTTCACCAGCTCAAGGCAACGGAATCAGCATTACACCCGGAAAAGTCGGTTGAAATTCAGAAAGTTGACATTTCTCGGCTAATATAATATTCTGATAAATATGCTGATTTGCTAAGTAAAACTGACAATTACTTGAGCATTAAAACAATAAAATGCATTACTATCCTGGTTCTGTCGATCTGAAACATTAAACCTGTTTCTCTCCACAGATGCTGCCAAGTCTGCCGAGATTCTCTGTCAATTTCCGTTTCTGATTCCGAATTCCAGTATTCGCAGTGCTTTGTTTAAAGTTACTCTGTATTAAGTATGGGACAACACTTGATCAATTGTCAGCTCCATACTTCATTCCCTGCTTCGGGAAGGCTGACCCCACGATTAATGGGACGAGGAAAACTCCACTTGCTGCAACAGTGAGAAAACTGAATCCTCACCAGGAGGCGAACAGGGAAAGCAAAAAGAAAAGGCACTGTGTGTTTTCATCAGGAAACCGCTTTTGTCTTTTCATCTGTGATCATTTTAGCTGCAGATTAGTTTCTCCCTTTCTTCTGATTTTTACAGCGTGAATAAGACCTTTCGGCCCATCTGCAGTGTGGGTCATTGGTCTTCCATCTATTCTAGTCCCAATTCCCATAATCCTGCGTTTCTGATGTTACCAGGGTGAATCTAAATGGGATTCTCCCTGTGACCTTAAATGACCCAACAATGGGACTGAAGTTGGACATTGTCACATTATGTTGTATCACCGCCGAGGAACTCAACCTCATATTAACCCACAGATGGAAACAAACAGAGGTCTCAGGATTAGTCCCGTTCCATATGCTTCACATCCGCCAGTTTCTCCGACCAGCTCACCGCAGCTGGTCAAAGAGGTCTGCAGCACAGAAAATGCCCTTCGGCCCATCAAGTCTGCACCAGTCGAAGACTGACCCCTGACTGCTTCCATCTCGTTTTCCAACGGTTGGCTCGTAGCTCCAACAAAGTCGGGATGGAATTGTTCAACTCATAATGCCTCAACTTTCTCTGGGGATTTCTGTGTGTTGTACCCTGAAAGGCAGAGGGTTACACATTACCCCCATTCCCAACCTGTCTGAAATGTCTTTTTTCCCTTCTCCTGTGTCTTGTATGTGAAAGATGAAGACAGGGTGTAATCTCCCTTTTTATTTGTTGACATTACTGAATCGTAACCGGGAGGATTCCAGGCTGTGGGGGTAAAGCCCAATGAATTTCAAGTCCATTGCCTCAAACACGCATCGACGATTACAGAACCACACTGTCCTCTTCATTTTCCAGGTGCCTCTCATTGTGGAGCTGAGGAAGAGTGAATCATTATCGGCTTGGTTTGAATCCAATCACTTCACAGTTTGTAAAAGCGTTACATTTTGGTGCATGGTGGGTCTGGTTGTATCATCCTGATAGATGGAACGGACATTCATTTATAACCAAGAACAGGAATTGCAAGATAAACTCAGCAGATCTTACAGCATCTATGCAGAGAAAATCAGAGACAACATTTCAAAACTTCATCAGAACTCGGTAATCTCCCACAGGTCCTGCCAAACCCGTTAGATTCGACAGCAGCTTCTGCTTTTGATTCAGATTCCAAGAATCCACAGTTCTTTACATGAACCATTAAAGCAATGCAGAAACTTCTTTGTGGTTCCTCACACGAAAGGGTTCCGTTTGGAGAACATTTTCCTGACCCCACTCGACACACGAAACTGTGCATCATCCAACTCAGATGCAGCAAGAACAACCATCGCTGTCGCCCTGGGGGCTCTTGAACGAGGAACCTTTCATTTAACAGTCGAATGCGCTGAAACCTCTAACCTAACACCTTGCACGATCCTCTAAAGCAGGCTGTGACTGACTTCTCACTTCAGTCTGCCCTTCCCAGAACGCCAACTGTCCTCTATCAGTTTTACTTTGCCAGATTATAGACTGGGACATTCATTATGGCGACATGGGAACAGTCTGATCCCACCCACTACAGACACACCCATGTCACTGGGAACCAGCTCCCCTCCAACCGGGACCATCTCCCTTCGAGCCTCCCAGTGTCTTGTGTGGTCCCGAGTTATTTCATTGATCTAGAGTCCAGATGAGATTTGTATTCCTCATGTACAGGAGCGAGAATTCTTTCAATGTCTCCGATCAGTTTATGTGGCGTCCTCTTAAAGAAGGGGAAGGTGTCTTGGCTGTTTCTGCTCAGCCTGACAGTTCGCCCTTCTTCATTCTCCTCTGATTCCATTTCCCAAAGAGTTCCCGAAGATTCACAAAGCTGGAAACTGTGTGATACGGGTTGCGCCTTTAACATTTGTGCACCTGCCAACTGACGATATTTTCCCAAAATCTCTTCACAATCCTCTGTCTTACACCGTGTCCAGGGATGAGAAATCCCGTTTTGTGGAGAGATTCCCGAGGCTGGTGAGTTTCTCTTTGGAGTAAAGATGGTTAACCGGCAATTTCCTGCGGCTGTTTATAATGATGGGAGTGGGAACGGTGGGCATGGGCACTTTGACGAGCAGGACCAAGTGTTACCCCTGACCAGAGGCAGTGAACAGAGGGACTGGGATTAAAGGAATCTCATGAAAAGCAGCACTTCTGTGCAGTACATTCACAGAATACTGCAGGAGCTCGATGGGTCTAGCAGTATCTGTGAAAAGAGAAACAGGAATAACGGTTGGAGTGTGGGATATTTCTGATTAGGAACTCGATCAGCCTGTGTCTAATCAAATAACTGGCCTGACTTTGCTGACATGGGATTTCTGAAGTCTGAGTGAGAATGTGCCCGACAGGAAGTTGTTCAAGATGGAGTCGGCAGGATTTGACCCTGCGTGGGGACACATCAATGGATTAATAACCCATCGCCTTAATCTCTCTGCCCCGAATACCTTTGCGTACAAGTGCCTTAATATTTCTCCTAGAGTGGAGAGTTGTAACCTGAAACACCAGTATTTGACTTGTCCTGTCCGCAGCATGACCCCAGTATTCGCTGTCACCCTCTCTTGGTTCAGAACGGAGGAGGATGCTGGGAGATCAAGTTGAATGACACCCACATTGATGAGAGGTAAAGGGGATGGGAAGGATCCATTTTCATGTACAGAGAGCTTCATAAACACAGCAGTGCACCGAGTGTCCTTGTGTTTGACTAGCACTTACACCGCCAGCTGAATTACAGCCATTGAAGTGCTCTTGAAGAAGACTCTCCATTGGCCAATCTAATGTGTAAAATCAGCTCTAATTGGTTAATCAGATGTCAAAATATGAAATGTTTTCAAATGCTCACAGCTGGCAGTAGAGAGTGTAGATCTACCTTCAGGGGTTCATTCTGCTCTGATTTACACCCAGGATAATGTGGGACTAGAGGGTCTCATCACAGCGGAAGGGGTCAAACATTGAAGACTCTGATGGGGAGGATATTCTCTCTATGAGAGGGGAGCAAATCAGTGGAATTCTTTCCAACTGAGGGCCGTCAGGGCTCGGTATTTTCAAGGCTGAGATAGACAGACATTTAGTCAATTCACCATCAAGGGCCAGGGAGATAAGGCTGAGAGGGGGAGTTGAGGATTAAACAAATCAGCCCGTGATCTCATTGAAAACTCGCCGACTTGATCGGCAAAAAATGCTTCCAACTGCTCTAATATCTTTGCTGTCACTTGGAAGATGCTAAACCCCACTGTAAACGAAGGAAATCACAAAGTTAGGAAGAGATGACTGCAGGCAAACGGAGTCACAATTATTTATTGCTAGGAAAATCAAACTGTCAATTTACCAGATTTCTTTGCTAAAGTGGGCGGTAGAGTTGATCAAGGGAGCTGTTGATTTGAGTGTTCTTAGATATGAAACAAATAAAGGTCAGTGACATTTGTTTTCTGGCAAAATACATGGCCTTTTCTGATGCTCACAATGAAAGAGATGGTTTCCATGAAAAGACAGAGACTAAGTCACCTGTAAAGTAATCGATGGCCAAGATATGGCTCGCGTTGTTCTATGGGACAGATGTGATTTATTGATTATTGTTCTCCAAACTTCCTTTATAATGGAACCGGGAGTGGGAGCGGGGAATTAAACCCACGCATGTTTTTTGCTATCTTTTATCACTCACACACAGTGTTTATTTCTTGTACATTTTATTTCACATTGTGGTTACTGCGAGTGGGCTTGTAAACTGCATCTGCTGGTGAGTTCTTTCCTCACTCTTCCTAATCTCTTCCAAAACACATTCTGCATTCTTATCTCCTGAATGAAGGTAATCTCTAACCATTGTACAAGTGTCACTAAAACCTCGGCATTTTACACGACTCTGTATGTCATCTCCCAATATTAATTGACACTTTACTGTGCTGCAATTCTGCATAATTTGAGAAAAACAAAATAGAGACTGGCGGACCTGGGATTCCAACGCACGTTATTGCAGCTAAACCGCAGATGACTGACCACAATCCGATCATGGAAACACACACCGATCCATCAGGTAACACAGAATAAGCTCAGCACTAGAGGACATGTCAGGATCAGCACCAGAAACACAACAGAAATATTTCTCTGCGCTGCTATGATGGATGTATTTCTCAATGAGCAATCGAGAGTCACATGTGTTCCCTCAGGAGTGACGTCACACCCGGAAGTAACCAGTGTCACAGACGGTCATGTGATCCAAGTTCCAAGTCCCGGTATCCGAGACACTCAGTTCCCTGTGGATAGCTCCAAGGAACAGCCGTCCGTGGAGTTTATGGGTTAGTTGAACTTTATGAATGCAGCTCGCTAGTTGTCGGCCTGTTTCTCCGATATAGTGTTTCATGCAGTCGCTGCGTGGAATCTACACAACCAGGTTTGTACATGATGGGTATTGGGTGTTGTGTTCTGGGGAGTTTTGTCTGAGCAAGGCTGTCGGTTTATGTGTCTGTTGTAACCCAGTGTGTTCAGAGGAGTCTGACTGTCAGTTCCCAGCAATTTATTTTAATAAAGGGGAGTATCCTTTTCAAATTGCCTGGTGACATATCCTCGTTGCGAATTTCGTGTGCCAGATATCTGGGAATGAAATCATGGGGATATCCATTCTTGGCAAAGAAATTGTGTGACAGTCCCGAATTGTCACGGACCAGCTGTCCCGAGTAGCAATCCGTCCAGACGGCAAGGTTTGGTGAGAACAGCACAATAGTAATAGGACAGGGCAAACAGAAGGCAGACAGAGAATTTCTCGAAGCAGGGCACTCATCCGCGGATTCCATCAATAAACAGATTCTTCTGGACCCAGTCTGTAACCCCAAAAACCGGAAGCAGCGGGAATGAAACCAAATCAATTCCAACTGCCCCAGGACAGCAGCGCTTCACAACAGACTCTGCAGCCCTGAGGATGGCACCCAGAAATGTGAGGAAAATGCTGCAAACCATCTTCCCAGCTCCGCCAAACATTCCAACACCAATTCCAGGAGGCACACGGACTCCACATCTTTCTGCTCCAAAACACTCCGGTATTCTCCAGCAGAGTATTGTACCCTGAACCCCCAGGACCAAGGTGAGGATACCAACCCGTACACGGCCAGGAACGGCAGTGAGAGTGAGGGTAACAGCTGCCATTGTCGTATGGACAGCCACAAACACTCCCTTTGAAAAGGACTTTGTCCATATGAAAGTCTGTGCAGCAGTATAACCCGGGGCCCAAACAGACTGCGCTGGGGATTCATATTCCAGACAATTTACGGTGGGCACCGTTTTCCCTGAAAGTGAGTGGGGATTGATATTTCATTGATGATGTGAAACCAGATCCTACACTGAATCTGCTCGCCGGTTTGTGTTGCTGTGGTGAAACGGTGGACAATCACGGTGTGAAACCTTGTTATCGCTCTCTGGATTCCTTCATTCCTGTCCTGGTCAGGGAGGCTGGGGATTGGTCCTCTCCATCACATGGAGGGACCAGCGCATTGTTGACCCAATTGAATCAAGAATGGAATTGGTCATCTTCACTTCTCATGGTTCATTGTTGTTCTGTTTTGTTGGATGTTACTTGAGCACTTTCTGGGACTTGACAATGCATTAAAGCTCCAGTCTGTTTGGAAGCACGGTTTGGAATCGTCTCGCTGCCATTTGTGTGAGCAGTACATGACATAGACGACTCGCACTCCCTCAAAGTCAGCATGCCAGTGTGTCTGGCAATGGGGCCGCCTTTTCTGTTTTGCTTCTGTTCCACGCTAAGAGCTGTCAGTTTTTGGATTCGCTGGAGTGCTGAGGGGGTAACACAATTTGTGTGGTATTTTTCTTCAGGCCAAACTCCACCCTCCAGGAAAAATAGCCCAACACGCTGAGTAACAAACACCACGCGTTTTTTAGTAAATGGTCAATTCAAGCTGGTGTCAGCTTCTGGAGCGTCTCAGAGTTGCCAAGCACGGAAACAGACCCTGCTATCTAACTTGCCACTGCTAAACAGATAACCGAAATTAATCTAACCAATATTTGCAAAAATTTGTCCCTTATCTCTCCGAACCCTTTCAGCTGCCTTTGAAATGTTGTGAGCGCACCAGTCTCTGACACTAAATATGGCAATTCATTCTGTACACACGGAAATGTCTGTGTTCAAAACAAGTGTCCCTCACATCCCCTTTAAATGTTACTGTTCTCATATTAAACCAATGTAATCTCGCTTTGAACTCATGTGCCTTGTGAAAAATTACTCCCTGACTCTTTTCCCTGTCCGTCTGCCTCATGACTTTAAAATTCTGTAAGGCCATTCCTCAGCCCTGAAGTTCCAGGGAAAACTGTCGAAGACAATTCAGCTTCTTGCTATTGTCCAAACAGTGCAAACCTTGGAAACCCTTTCAAATACTTTCGAAATTGCACCACGTTCGTTACTGAATGCGTGATCTGTTCGTGCCTGAAGTGAATCGACGCTGAAACGCTAGTAATGAGATTTTGGCACACTGCGCCTCTGTGGTAGTGTGGCCGAGTGGTATAACGCGCTGGATTTAAGCTCCAGTCTCTATCGAGTCGTGGGTTCGAATCCCACCGCTACCAAAATCGCGGTTGTTATGCTACAGGCAGTTGAAGAGAGCCGTAACTCTGCGTCTTCGTTGTTGTGTTTGCCGCTGCTCAGGTCAACTCATTCCGACTGAGTCTGAAAACAGTGTGAGTCCTTGCTGTCGTGCCCTCCTCAACCCCTCTGCTTTCGGATATCTGCATATCTCAAATAGTCAGTGCATTTGGCTGGAAGTTTGGTGGTTCGAGCCCGCCTTTAGCACCGACCCTCAATTATTTCAGTTCAAGCATTGAGACCAACCATGTCCCGACACGAGAACCCACCCGAGCCTGCAGCTGGATGTGGCCCCAATCTCTCCAAGGCCCCGCTGCCAACAGAAAGCGGCGACTGCAGCTTCAATCAGCGGCTTCCTGCTCAGCCCTGGGACACAACACCTGGAAAATCCTTCCCCAGGAACGGCTCTTCCCGTGTGAAAGGGACAACCATTCCACTTTATATTGGACACGGCTTCAGAGGATTGTTCCTGTTCTTGGAACGTTTCATAAACAAAACTCCTGTCTCGCAAATAAGAAGTGGGAAAAGTTGTTGGCAGGAAGAATAGAGAGAGTGTTGACTGTGAGGACTCTGTCTCGTCAGCAGATGGGATTCCATCTTATGGGCAAGTGGAGACAGCTTTCACTCAGAAACCGAGGTGTGATCAAACACAGTCGGATCGACGTGTCCAAACCAACCCCTACACTGGGTTACAATACTGCAAGGGGAGCAGAGAGCTGGATTTCTTTAAAGGAGGGAAAGGGCCCATCGGGAGGCTTGAACCTACGGCCCTGAGATTAAGCATCTCATGCTCTCGGACTAAAGTAACTGGGCCTGGCTCACGATTGATGAGTGTGTGATTTCATACTGAGCATATTTCACCCGGCATTGCAATTTACAAGGATCCAGTTCATTCCTCCCAATCACAAATGTCATCATTTACATTTTCCATTTCTCAGCTATTATTCCTTCAGAACATTATTATCTATTTAGCACTTGTCTCTGGATTTAAGACTCAATATAAATATTTGCATATTTTTATCCTCATCTTTATGTCGCTTGGGAAATCAATCAATCAATTGATTTCCCAATCAATTTCCCAATCAATTGGGAAATTCCCTAAGGAAACCCAATCATTCCTGTTTGGAGTGTAAGGAATCCCACCTGCTGACGAGACAGAGTCCTCACAGTCAACACTTTCTCTATTCTTCCTGCCAACAACTTTTCCCACTTCTTATTTGCGAGACAGGAGTTTTGTTTATGAAACGTTCCAAGAACAGGAACAATCCTCTGAAGCCGTGTCCAATTTAAAGTGGAATGGTTGTCCCTTTCACACGGGAAGAGCCGTTCCTGGGGAAGGATTTTCCATGTGCTGTGTCCCAGAGCTGAGCAAGAAGCCGCTTATTGAAGCTGCAGTAGCCGCTTTCAGTTGGCAGCGGGACCTTGGAGAGATTGGGGCCACATCCAGCTGCAGACTCGGATGAGTTCTCGTGGTTGCAGTGTCGGGACATGGTTGGTCTCAATGCTTGAACTGGAATAATTGAAGCTCGGTACGAAGGGCTGGCTCGAAACACCAAACTTCCAGACAAACGTACTGACTATTTGAGACACAGAAACTGGCTACGCATATATCCGAAAGCAGAGTGGTTGAGGAGGCTTCGACTGCAAGGGCTCACACTGTTTTCAGAGTCAGTCTGGATCAGAGGCCTGAGCAGCTGCAAACACAAAAACTAAAACGTGGCAGGGCCTGCAATGTTCATGTGCCTGCAGCAAAACAGCGGTGAATCTAGAACCCGCGACTCGATCGAGACTGAAGTGCAAATCCAAAGCCGCAGATCACTCGGCCACGCTGCCTAACAGGAAGCGATTGTCAAAATTCTCATTACTCGTGTTTCAGCATCGCTTCATTTCAGTCACGAACAAATCGCGCATTCAGTAACGATTGTGGTGCAATTTCGAAACTATTTGAAAGGGTTTGCAAGGTTTGCACTGTTTGGACATTAGCACGAAGCTGAATTGGCTTCGACAGTTTTCCCTGGAGCTTCAGGGCTGAGGAATGGCCTGACAGAATTTTATAAAGACATGAGGCAGACAGACAGAGAATACAGTCAGGGAGTAATTTTTCACAAGGCACATGAGTTCAGATCGAGATAACATTGGCTTAATGTGAGAACAGTAACATTTAAAGGGGATGTGAAGGACACTTGTTTTGAACACAGACATTTCCGTGTGTACAGAATGAATTGACATATTTAGGGGCAGAGACTGTTGCGCTCACAACATTTCAAAGGGTTCGGAGAGATTAGGGGACAATTTTTTGCAAATATTGGTTAGATTAATTTCGGTTATATGTTTAGCAGTGGCAAGTTAGATAGCAGGGTCTGTTTCCGTGCTTGGCAACTCTGAGACGCTCCAGAAGCTGACACCAGCTTGAATAGACCATTCGCTAAAAGATGCGTGCTGTTTGTTACTCAGTGCGTTTGGCTATTTTTCCTGGAGGTGGAGTTTGGCCTGAAGAAAAATACCACGCAAATTTTGTTACCCCCTCAGCACTCCAGCGAATCCAAAAACTGACAGCTCTTAGCGTGGGACAGAAGCAAAACAGAAAAGGCGGAACCATTCCCAGACGCACTGGCATGCTGACTTTGAGGGAGTGCGAGTCGTCTATGTCATGTACTGCTCACACAAATGTCAGCGAGACGATTCCAAACCGTGCTTCCAAACATACTGCAGCTTTAATGCATTGTCAAGTCCCAGAAAGTGCTCAAGTAACATCCAACAAAACAGAACAACAATGAACCATGAGAAATGAAGATGACCAATTCCATTCTTGATTCAATTGGGTCAACAATGCGCTGGTCCCTCCATCTGATGGAGGGGACCAATCCCCAGCCTCCCTGACCAGGACAGGAATGAAGGAATCCAGAGAGCGATAACAAGGTTTCACACCGTGATTGTCCACCGTTTCACCACAGCAACAAAAACCGGCGAGCAGATTCAGTGTAGGATCTGGTTTCACATCAGCAATGAAATATCAATCCCCACTCACTTTCAGGGAAAACGCTGCCCACCGTAAATTGTCTGGAATATAAATCCCCAGCACAGTCTGTTTGGGCCCCGGGTTATACTGCTGCACAGATTTTCATATGGACAAAGTTCTTTTCAAAGGGAGTGTTTGTGGCTGTCCATACGACAATGGCAGCTGTTACCATCGCTCTCACTGCCGTTCCTGGCCGTGTACGGGTTGGCATCCTCACCTTGTTCCCGGGGGTTCAGGGTACAATACTCTGCTGTAGAAAACCGGAGCGTTTTGGAGCAGAAAGATGTGGAGCCCGTGTACCTCCTGGAGTTGGTGTTGGAATGTTTGGCGGAGCTGGGAAGATGGTTTGCAGCATTTTCCTCACATTTCTGGGTGCCATCCTCAGGGCTGCAGAGTCTGTTGTGAAGCGCTGCTGTCCTGTGGTAGTTGGAATTGATTTGGTTTCATTCCCGCTCCTTCCTGTTTTTGGGGTTACAGACTGGGTCCAGATGAATCTGTTTATTGCTGGAATCCGCGGATGAGTGCCCTGCTTCTAGAAATTCTCTGGCTGCCTTCTGTTTGCCCTGTCCTATTACTATTGTGCTGTTCTCACCAAACCTTGCCGTCTGGACGGATTGCTGCTCGGGACAGCTGGTCCGTGACAATTCGGGACTGTCACACAATTTCTTTGCCAAGAATGGATATCCCCACGATTTCATTCCCAGATATCTGGCACACGAAATTCGCAACGAGGATATGTCACCAGGCAATTTGAAAAGGATACTCCCCTTTATTAAAATAAATTGCTGGGAACTGACAGTCAGACTCCTCTGAACACACTGGGTTACAACAGACACATAAACCGACAGCCTTGCTCAGACAAAACTCCCCAGAACACAACACCCAATACCCATCATGTACAATCCTGGTTGTGTAGATTCCACGCAGCGACTGCATGAAACACTATATCGGAGAAACAGGCCGACAACTAGCGAGCTGCATTCATAAAGTTCAACTAACCCATAAACTCCACGGACGGCTGTTCCTTGGAGCTATCCACAGGGAACTGAGTGTCTCGGATACCGGGACTTGGAACTTGGATCACATGACCGTCTGTGACACTGGTTACTTCCGGGTGTGACGTCACTCCTCATGGAACACATGTGACTCTCGATTGCTCATTGAGAAATACATCCACCATAGCAGCGCAGAGAAATATTTCTGTTGTGTTTCTGGTGCTGATCCTGACATGTCCTCTAGTGCTGAGCTTATTCTGTGTTACCTGATGGATCGGTGTGTGTTTCCATGATCGGATTGTGGTCAGTCATCTGCGGTTTAGCTGCAATAACGTGCGTTGGAAACCCAGGTCCGCCAGTCTCTATTTTGTTTTTCTCAAATTATGCAGAATTGCAGCACAGTAAAGTGTCAATTAATATTGGGAGATGACATACAGAGTCGTGTAAAATGCCGAGGTTTTAGTGACACTCGTACAATGGTTAGAGATTACCTTCATTCAGGAGATAAGAATGCAGAATGTGTTTTGGAAGAGATTAGGAAGAGTGAGGAAAGAACTCACCAGCAGATGCAGTTTACAAGCCCACTCGCAGTAACCACAATGTGAAATAAAATGTACAAGAAATAAACACTGTGTGTGAGTGATAAAAGATAGCAAAAAACATGCGTGGGTTTAATTCCCCGCTCCCACTCCCGGTTCCATTATAAAGGAAGTTTGGAGAACAATAATCAATAAATCACATATGTCCCATAGAACAACGCGAGCCATATCTTGGCCATCGATTACTTTAAAGGTGACTTAGTCTCTGTCTTTTCATGGAAACCATCTCTTTCATTGTGAGCATCAGAAAAGGCCATGTATTTTGCCAGAAAACAAATGTCACTGACCTTTATTTGTTTCATATCTAAGAACACTCAAATCAACAGCTCCCTTGATCAACTCTACCGCCCACTTTAGCAAAGAAATCTGGTAAATTGACAGTTTGATTTTCCTAGCAATAAATAATTGTGACTCCGTTTGCCTGCAGTCATCTCTTCCTAACTTTGTGCTTTCCTTCGTTTACAGTGGGGTTTAGCATCTTCCAAGTGACAGCAAAGATATTAGAGCAGTTGGAAGCATTTTTTGCCGATCAAGTCGGCGAGTTTTCAATGAGATCACGGGCTGATTTGTTTAATCCTCAACTCCCCTTCTCAGCCTTATCTCCCTGGCCCTTGATGGTGAATTGACTAAATGTCTGTCTATCTCAGCCCTGACGGCCCTCTGTTGGAAAGAATTGCACTGATTTGCTCCCCTCTCATAGAGAGAATATCCTCCCCATCAGAGTCTTCAATGTTTGACCCCTTCCGCTGTGATGAGACCCTCTAGTCCCACATTATCCTGGGTGTAAATCAGAGCAGAATGAACCCCTGAAGGTAGATCTACACTCTCTACTGCCAGCTGTGAGCATTTGAAAACATTTCATATTTTGACATCTGATTAACCAATTAGAGCTGATTTTACACATTAGATTGGCCAATGGAGAGTCTTCTTCAAGAGCACTTCAATGGCTGTAATTCAGCTGGCGGTGTAAGTGCTAGTCAAACACAAGGACACTCGGTTCACTGCTGTGTTTATGAAGCTCTCTGTACATGAAAATGGATCCTTCCCATCCCCTTTACCTATCATCAATGTGGGTGTCATTCAACTTGATCTCCCAGCATCCTCCTCCGTTCTGAACCAAGAGAGGGTGACAGCGAATACTGGGGTCTTGCTGCGGACAGGACAAATACTGGTGTTTCAGGTTACAACTCTCCATTCTAGGAGAAATATTAAGGCACTTGTACGCAAAGGTATTCGGGGCAGAGAGATTAAGGCGATGGGTTATTAATCCATTGATGTGTCCCCACGCAGGGTCAAATCCTGCCGACTCCATCTTGAACAACTTCCTGTCGGGCACATTCTCACTCAGACTTCAGAAATCCCATGTCAGCAAAGTCAGGCCAGTTATTTGATTAGACACAGGCTGATCGAGTTCCTAATCAGAAATATCCCACACTCCAACCGTTATTCCTGTTTCTCTTTTCACAGATACTGCTAGACCCATCGAGCTCCTGCAGTATTCTGTGAATGTACTGCACAGAAGTGCTGCTTTTCATGAGATTCCTTTAATCCCAGTCCCTCTGTTCACTGCCTCTGGTCAGGGGTAACACTTGGTCCTGCTCGTCAAAGTGCCCAGGCCCACGGTTCCCACTCCCATCATTATAAACAGCCGCAGGAAATTGCCGGTTAACCATCTTTACTCCAAAGAGAAACTCACCAGCCTCGGGAATCTCTCCACAAAACGGGATTTCTCATCCCTGGACACGGTGTAAGACAGAGGATTGTGAAGAGATTTTGGGAAAATATCGTCAGTTGGCAGGTGCACAAATGTTAAAGGCGCAACCCGTATCACACAGTTTCCAGCTTTGTGAATCTTCGGGAACTCTTTGGGAAATGGAATCAGAGGAGAATGAAGAAGGGCGAACTGTCAGGCTGAGCAGAAACAGCCAAGACACCTTCCCCTTCTTTAAGAGGACGCCACATAAACTGATCGGAGACATTGAAAGAATTCTCGTTCCTGTACATGAGGAATACAAATCTCATCTGGACTCTAGATCAATGAAATAACTCGGGACCACACAAGACACTGGGAGGCTCGAAGGGAGATGGTCCCGGTTGGAGGGGAGCTGGTTCCCAGTGACATGGGTGTGTCTGTAGTGGGTGGGATCAGACTGTTCCCATGTCGCCATAATGAATGTCCCAGTCTATAATCTGGCAAAGTAAAACTGATAGAGGACAGTTGGCGTTCTGGGAAGGGCAGACTGAAGTGAGAAGTCAGTCACAGCCTGCTTTAGAGGATCGTGCAAGGTGTTAGGTTAGAGGTTTCAGCGCATTGGGCTGTTAAATGAAAGGTTCCTGGTTCAAGTGCCCCCAGGGCGACAGCGATGGTTGTTCTTGCTGCATCTGTTTTGGATGCTGCACAGTTTCGTGTGTCCAGTGGGGTCAGGAAAATGTTCTCCCCATCGGAACCCTTTCGTGTGAGGATCCACAAAGAAGTTTCTGCATTGCTTTAATGGTTCATGTAAAGAACTGTGGATTCTTGGAATCTGAATCAAAAGCAGAAGCTGCTGTCGAATCTAACGGGTTTGGCAGGACCTGTGGGAGATTACCGAGTTCGGATGAAGTTTTGAAATGTTGTCTCTGATTTTCTCTGCATAGATGCTGTAAGATCTGCTGAGTTTATCTTGCAATTCCTGTTCTTGGTTTAAATTGAATGTCCGTTCCATCTATCAGGATGATACAACCAGACCCACCATGCACCAAAATGTAACGCTTTTACAAACTGTGAAGTGATTGGATTCAAACCAAGCCGATAATGATTCACTCTTCCTCAGCTCCACAATGAGAGACACCTGGAAAATGAAGAGGACAGTGTGGTTCTGGAATCGTCGATGCGTGTTTGAGGCAATGGACTTGAAATTCATTGGGCTTTACCCCCACAGCCTGGAATCCTACCGGTTACGATTCAGTAATGACAACAAATAAAAAGGGAGAATACACCCTGTCTTCATCTTTCACATACAAAACACAGGAGAAGGGAAAATAAAGACATTTCAGACAGGGTGGGAATGGGGGTAATGTGTAACCCTCTGCCTTTCAGGGTACAACACACAGAAATCCCCAGAGAAAGTTGAGGCATTATGAGTTGAACAATTCCATCCCGACTTTGTTGGAGCTACGAGCCAACCGTTGGAAAACGAGATGGAAGCAGTCAGGGGTCAGTCTTCGACTGGTGCAGACTTGATGGGCCGAAGGGCATTTTCTGTGCTGCAGACCTCTTTGACCAGCTGCGGTGAGCTGGTCGGAGAAACTGGCGGATGTGAAGCATATGGAACGGGACTAATCCTGAGACCTCTGTTTGTTTCCATCTGTGGGTTAATATGAGGTTGAGTTCCTCGGCGGTGATACAACATAATGTGACAATGTCCAACTTCAGTCCCATTGTTGGGTCATTTAAGGTCACAGGGAGAATCCCATTTAGATTCACCCTGGTAACATCAGAAACGCAGGATTATGGGAATTGGGACTAGAATAGATGGAAGTCCAATGACCCACACTGCAGATGGGCCGAAAGGTCTTATTCACGCTGTAAAAATCGGGAGAAAGGGAGAAACTAATCTGCAGCTAAAATGATCACAGATGAAAAGACAAAAGCGGTTTCCTGATGAAAACACAAAGTGCCTTTTCTTTTTGCTTTCCCTGTTCGCCTCCTGGTGAGGATTCAGTTTTCTCACTGTTGCAGCAAGTGGAGTTTTCCTCGTCCCATTAATCGTGGGGTCAGCCTTCCCGAAGCAGGGAATGAAGTATGGAGCTGACAATTGATCAAGTGTTGTCCCATACTTAATACAGAGTAACTTTAAACAAAGCACTGCGAATGCTGGAATTCGGAATCAGAAACGGAAATTGACAGAGAAACTCGGCAGACTTGGCAGCATCTGTGGAGAGAAACAGGTTTAATGTTTCAGATCGTCAGAACCAGGATAGTAATGCATTTTATTGTTTTAATGCTCAAGTAATTGTCAGTTTTACTTAGCAAATCAGCATATTTATCAGAATATTATATTAGCCGAGAAATGTCAACTTTCTGAATTTCAACCGACTTTTCCGGGTGTAATGCTGATTCCGTTGCCTTGAGCTGGTGAAACGCTGGCCTTCAATTGTTCTTTTTTATTCCCCTTTCTGTCAGTGAGCACCCATTTTAAATGGAGAGTTTCTATTTTCAGGCTCGCCCTCAATATGCGTCTCTACTCGTCTATCATTTCCTCTGTGTATCCACCTCACTCTCTTCCACATGCTCCCACTCTCTGTCTATCAATATCCCTTATTTTCTATTCCTGCTCTTTGAAAAGTCTGACATTCGGAGATAGTTTGAGAGTAGACCTACTAACGGACTTTCCCCGCCCCTGACTAGAGTGTGTAGAACTGTCCTCACATTCTCCGGGTAGAGTCTATGTCACTGAGGCCTGTGGTAAGGTGACATCTCTTCACTCAAAATATGATGAGCTTTTACAATTCTTAATAGAATTCATAATCCACCAAACAAAAACAATTTCACCCCAATTATACGATTGAAGTGAAGCCTTTGCTTCAGTTGAACGAATGAATGGTGACAGCAGAAAAGGAGGGGTATCATCTTGCAGTGTGTGTGCCATTCCCACAACATTGCTGGGATATCTGCTGTGTCTCCTGCCTCACCTCGTTATTCCCAACAATGTGGGAATGAAGGAGGGAGAATAAAAGTGGAATTAGAAAGATCGAGCATTGACTGATGGGGCCACAGGAGGCGGTAGGACGTGGGAACATGAAATCCCAATGGGCTGAGCTCAAACACCAGAAGGATGCTGAGCCGTCTCTTTCGGTATGGTGGGTCAACACAATGGCATTTACGGGATGGTTAAACAACGAACCTTCAATATATAGGACATGCAAGGCCAGGATTTGACACCATCCTGGTCTGGTTATGACCAGGCGCTTTAACTCATTAATCCACGGAGACAGCGCAGACACTGCTCTTCAAATCCAAATCTGCAGTTCATTAACTATTCCATCAGCGTAATTTGTTTCGGGTTGAAAGTTGCTCGGTGAGAATTTAAATCAGTCTCCCCTTATACAGAAAAGAATAGTTCACAGCTGAACACTCCCCAGTGAAAATGCACAGAAAGAGGCAATCTCTTCTTGCGTTGGGTTCAAACTGATCCCTCCACCTTCATTAAACTGACAGGATAAAGAGGATGTGTTCATCCTCCTGGAGCCCATGAACTGCGTTAATATGTACAGAGGGAATATCACCCCAAGAGAACAGGGTCATTGTGGTGAATGGATCAGGAGTGTTGTGTGAGTCAGTACAAACACTGGGCAGTATAGGCTGATCTTTTAGGTCTAACATTGAGCCTTGCTCCACCAGCTCCTCTCTCACTTACTGATTCAATCCTTCCAGTCGGCTTTACCTTTCATTTTATTTCAATCACCCCGCTCCACGGAATCACTTCTCTCGATCACTTGTAGGTTTCCACCTTGAAACCAGAGGAGTCGCATGATGGCTCGTGTTAAATACTGCTGCCTCACAGCACTAGGGTCTCAAGTTCAATTCCAGCCTCCGACAACTGTCTGAATGGTGTTTGCACATTCTCCCTGTGTCTGCTTGGGCTTCCTTCCGCAGTCCAAAGATGTGCAGGTTAGGATGATTTGGTCGTCCTGAATTGCCAAAAATGTTAGGTGCATTCGCCAGAAAGGAGATGGGTCTGGTTGGTTGGTTACTCTCTGGAGGGACAGTGTTGGGCTGAAGGGCCTGTTTCCACGCGATAGTGAATCTAATCACCCTGTTCGAAACTCATTCGTGGCGTCGGACGCCACTCAATGAGATAGGAATCACTGTCCATCCCTATTTATTCCAGAGATTGAGATGTTGAGTTACTTTACAGAACCCTGGAAGAACTCAAGTTGCAGCCATGATACTGTTCGGGAGGGAGTTCCAGGATCTAGACCCAAAAGCACTGTCGGAGAGCGAGATATTTCCAACTCAGAAAGGCGAGGTCCTAGATGGGTGATTTGTGGTTACAGTTCTCTCGTGTATCTGTTGCTATTGTCCTTCTAGATAGATGCAAACAATCACTGGGTTGGTCTGGGTCTGTGTTCTGTGAGGAAGCAGGAGTTGGTTTTCAATAAGATAACTCACAAGAAGAGAAATAAATCTTCATTTCCTGACTGGGAATTGTATCCCGGTCTGGGCATTACAAACTCAGACTCCGAACCAGTGACCCTACTGAAGCTGACAGTAACACTTGTGACCTGATCTGTCCAATCTCTGTGTATGATCTTCACGTCATCATCTTCTTCAGCAGCAATGTTTCTCTCTCTAAGTTTCCAAACAATTCATATTGCCGCCTTGGTTTCAATGTGAAGAAAGTGGAGCTGTGCTAACCTGATTTACTGCAGAAAGGTACAGAACAGTTTGATACTAACAGCGGCTCGTTTTGAGGCGTTGATCTGCGGTGATGGGGTGGCCCCAATAAAACCTTCGTTCAAATCGTCTGATTCCAAATTCCATGTTGGAAATGACCAGAGGTTTCTCGCTGAATTTGTTCAGGATCTTGACTGGAAGTGACACTCAATCCAAGTATGAAATTACATTTCAATGGAGTACATCATAAGACAGCGCAGTGACTGTGAATAAAATGCTGGAGACGTCCAGCAGAAGAACAGGCGACACAGAAGCAGGTACCTGAGGACAAGTGTATTTGCTTTGCCATTGAAAGGCCCTGTTACACAAAGTGGATTATCTTTGCTGGTTGATCACCTTATGAATGTTGTTTCCCAGATGTCCATGTTTCCATCACATATGGAAAGGTGTCCAGCGTGTGTGTGTGCATCCTGCTAGTGAAGCAATAGATAAAACATCTGACTTTGAATGAGACGATTGTAGGTTTACATCCTACATGTCTCGGGGGTAATGTGTTAGTTCAGCCAATTGCATGTTGTCAGTTGCTATTTCCTTCGGTTCTTTCGAGCTGCAGGGATCGGATCAGTCTGTATTCAAATGGAATGTTGCTTTTGGGTCTATTACAGCTCAATGTCAGACAGGTGTATGGCTGGTCCTGTTTTGTCAGGTTCTGAGGATCTGAATGGTTTGGATCAGTGTGGTTTCGAATTTAAAACTTGCATTTCGGTCTATTGTCCATTTTAAATTCCAGCTCTGCTCCACATCTCTCATTGCCTGTCAAACTGGCGAGTGTTCCACCTAAAGCTGCCTTTGTCAGAGAAGCTGTTGTGTGGAGCAGAGAGCGGAAGTGAAGCACAAGGAGCTGGTATGATCCTGAGACATCTGTTCCTCCCGGGATATGTTTCTGTGTGTCTCCCTCTGTGGGTGAAAATGAGGTTCAGGTCCTCAAGGTGGTTCCAACACAGTGTGACCATGTCAATCCTCAGTCCCATTGTCGTGTCGTTTAAATTCACAGTGAGAATCGCGTTGATATATGCTCGGGAAAAATCAGTACACATAACATTTTGAGCCAAAACTAGAAACTGGGATTGGAATACATGGATGTCCGATGAGCTGCAATGTACGATGGGCCGAACGGTCTCTTCCCACTCTGTGAAAGCTCGAAGGCAAGGAGGACCTAATCTGCAGCAAGACTGATCAGAAATGAAAAGGCAAAAGTATTTTCATTCTGAATAAATGTAAGGGCGCCTTCTGCCTTCCCTTGTAGTCTAGTCCCCAGCATTTGGCGCTCTCACCGCCGTGACACGGGTTCTATTCCCGGTCAAGGAATGCGGGCTTTGTTCTGCACACACATCGTGGGAAGAATATTTCTGACCACTTTTCCAAAACTGGCCGAACATCGGTTTTGTGCCAACCATTTTAAAGTTGAACAGAAAACCAAGAGATGCAGATATTGGAAATCTGAACCAAAGACAAGAATGGACGTGCAAACTGAATATTCCTGACAATATCTGTGGGGAGAAACAGGGACAATGATTCACAACGACAGAACCAGATTAGTTCTTCATTTCTTGACCACAATGTCGGGATAATGGTCAGTTTTATCTGTCGAATAAGGATAGTTATCAAAATCTATTTGTTTTGTGCCAGTTAGCAGCCACGTCGACCCGAGATCTGATTCTTTCAGGGTCTCCCTCAAGATGGGTCCCTAATTTTCTGTCTTTATCTCTGTGTATCTACCTCACCCTTTATCATATTCTTTGACCCTTTATTTGACAATATCCCTCATTTCCCATTCCTACACTATGAAAAGCCTGACGTTCAGGGATAGTTTGAGAATGGAGCTGCTGAGAGGTTTTCTGGAACCTGGCAGGAGTCTGTAAAACTTGGCTCACATTCTACGGATAATAGGTCTGCCACTTGGATGTGATACAAGGGGCATTTCTTCCTCAAAATATTGTAACCCTTTCGAAATTAAAGTTGCATTCCTTATCCAGTGGAAAAAAACAACGACACCTTGGAAGCAGCGTCACTGCTTCCTCCTGTATTATAGAAAATAAAGGAGCTGGAGCAGTGTCACTGCTTCCTCCTGCTGTATTATAGAAAATAAAGGAGCTGGAGCAGCGTCACTGCTTCCTCCTGTATTATAGAAAATAAAGGAGCTGGAGCAGCGTCACTGCTTCCTCCTGTATTATAGAAAATAAAGGAGCTGGAGCATCGTCACTGCTTCCTCCTGTATTATAGAAAATAAAGGAGCTGGAGCAGCGTCACTGCTTCCTCCTGTGTTATAGAAAATAAAGGAGCTGGAGCAGCGTCTCTGCTTCCTCCTGTATTATAGAAAATAAAGGACCTGGAGCAGGGTCACTGCTTCCTCCTGTATTATGGAAAATAAAGGAGCTGGAGCAGCGTCTCTGCTTCCTCCTGTATTATAGAAAATAAAGGAGCTGGAGCACCGTCTCTGCTTCCTCCTGTATTATAGAAAATAAAGGAGCTGGAGCAGCGTCACTGCTTCCCCTTGTATTATAGAAAATAAAGGAGCTGGAGCAGTGACACTGCTTCCTCCTGTATTATAGAAAATAAAGGAGCTGGAGCAGCGTCACTGCTTCCTGCTGTATTATAGAAAATAATGGAGCTGGAGCAGCGTCACTGCTTCCTCCTGTATTATAGAAAATAAAGGAGCTGGAGCAGAGTCACTGCTTCCTCCTGTATTATAGAAAATAAAGGAGCTAGAGCAGTGTCACTGCTTCCTGCTGTATTATAGAAAATAATGGAGCTGGAGCAGCGTCACTGCTTCCTCCTGTATTATAGAAAATAAAGGAGCTGGAGCAGCGTCACTGCTTCCTCCTGTATTATAGAAAATAAAGGAGCTGGAGCATCGTCACTGCTTCCTCCTGTATTATAGAAAATAAAGGAGCTGGAGCAGCGTCTCTGCTTCCTCCTGTATTATAGAAAATAAAGGAGCTGGTGCAGCATCACTGCTTCCTCCGGTATTATAGTAAATAAAGGAGCTGGAGCAGCGTCACTGCTTCCTCCTGTATTATAGAAAATAAAGGAGCTGGAGCAGCGTCTCTGCTTCCTCCTGTATTATAGAAAATAAAGGAGCTGTAGCAGCGTCTCTGCTTCCTCCTGTATTATAGAAAATAAAGGAGCTGGTGCAGCATCACTGCTTCCTCCTGTATTATAGAAAATAAAGGAGCTGGAGCATCGTCACTGCTTCCTCCTGTATTATAGAAAATAAAGGAGCTGGAGCAGCGTCTCTGCTTCCTCCTGTATTATAGAAAATAAAGGAGCTGTAGCAGCGTCTCTGCTTCCTCCTGTATTATAGAAAATAAAGGAGCTGGAGCAGAGTCACTGCTTCCTCCTGTATTATAGAAAATAAAGGAGCTGGAGCATCGTCACTGCTTCCTCCTGTATTATAGAAAATAAAGGAGCTGGAGCAGCGTCTCTGCTTCCTCCTGTATTATAGAAAATAAAGGAGCTGTAGCAGCGTCTCTGCTTCCTCCTGTATTATAGAAAATAAAGGAGCTGGAGCAGAGTCACTGCTTCCTCCTGTATTATAGAAAATAAAGGAGCTAGAGCAGTGTCACTGCTTCCTGCTGTATTATAGAAAATAATGGAGCTGGAGCAGCGTCACTGCTTCCTCCTGTATTATAGAAAATAAAGGAGCTGGAGCAGCGTCACTGCTTCCTCCTGTATTATAGAAAATAAAGGAGCTGGAGCAGCGTCACTGCTTCCTCCTGTATTATAGAAAATAAAGGAGCTGGAGCAGCGTCACTGCTTCCTCCTGTGTTATAGAAAATAAAGGAGCTGGAGCAGCGTCACTGCTTCCTCCTGTATTATAGAAAATAAAGGAGCTGGAGCAGCGTCACTGCTTCCTCCTGTATTATAGAAAATAAAGGATCCGGAGCAGCGTCACTGCTTCCTCCTGAATTATAGAAAATAAAGGAGCTGGAGCAGCGTCACTGCTTCCTCCTGTTTTATAGAAAATGAAGGAGCTGGAGCAGCGTCACTGCTTCCTCCTGTATTATAGAAAATAAAGGGGCTGGAGCATCGTCACTGCTTCCTCCTGTATTATAGAAAATAAAGGAGCTGGAGCAGCGTCACTGCTTCGTCCTGAATTATAGAAAATAAAGGAGCTGGAGCAGCGTCACTGCTTCCTCCTGTTTTATAGAAAATGAAGGAGCTGGAGCAGCGTCACTGCTTCCTCCTGTATTATAGAAAATAAAGGAGCTGGAGCAGCGTCACTGCTTCCTCCTGTATTATAGAAAATAAAGGAGCTGGAGCAGCGTCACTGCTTCTCCTGTATTATAGAAAATAAAGGAGCTGGAGCAGCGTCACTGCTTCCTCCTGTATTATAGAAAATAAAGGAGCTGGAGCAGCGTCTCTGCTTCCTCCTGCATTATAGAAAATAAAGGAGCTGGAGCAGCGTCACTGCTTCCTCCTGTATTATAGAAAATAAAGGAGCTGGAGCAGCGTCTCTGCTTCCTCCTGTATTATAGAAAATAAAGGAGCTGGAGCAGCGACACTGCTTCCTCCTGTTTTATAGAAACTGAAGGAGCTGGAGCAGTGTCACTGCTTCCTCCTGTATTATAGAAAATAAAGGAGCTGGAGCAGCGTTACTGCTTCCTCCTGTTTTATAGAAAATGAAGGAGCTGGAGCAGCGTCACTGCTTCCTCCTGTATTTTAGAAAATAAAGGAGCTGGAGCAGCGTCACTGCTTCCTCCTGTATTATAGAAAATAAAGGAGCTGGAGCAGCGTCCCTGCTTCCTCCTGTATTATAGAAAATAAAGGAGCTGGAGCAGCGTCACTGCTTCCTCCTGTATTATGGAAAATAAAGGAGCTGGAGCAGCGTCTCTACTTCCTCCTATATTATAGAAAATGTGTTGGCACTATCTCCAATTTTCTGATGGAATGGCAGTCTGCACTGATTCTCCCATTTAGTGTTTCCATCAAATCTCCATTTTACTCATATCCCTGTATTAATTCCTCCATTTACTGATGCCCGACCCGGATTTGACCATTTAAGGGTGCGCTACTCTAATTCTCCCATTTCCTGTTTCCATGCACCCTTTCTCTAATTTAGCTCCACTGTGCACCAGGTCTTCCATTCAGTATTTTCCTGCAACAAATCTCCCATTTCGTAGTCTGCTGCCAGAATTCTCTAATCTTGGAGATCCCTGCATCAAATCTTCAATTTACCGATCCTTCATATATCTTCCCTTTAGTGGTGAACTGCACCAACCCCCCCAATTCGTGGTGCACTGTATTGAGTCTCGACCACTAATCCTTTGCAACATTTGTCCTATTTCCTGATTCACTCTCCATGTTCTCCCATTTGCTCCAACTCTCGAAGTTATCAGCACCCTCCACCAGGTCTTTCATTTACTGATGCCCCACACCAATTCTCCAATTCAGTGTTGCTTAGCACCATTTCCCCCAATTACTGATGTCCTGAACAAGTTCTCCAGTCAGTGTTGCCTTAAACCAATCCTCATACTGACTGATGCCCTCGCCCAATTTAGGGGTGCCCTACTCTAAATCTCCCAAACGGTATTGTCCTGCCCGAATTCTCCCATGTAGTTGCAACACAGCATAACTCACCCAATTAGCACTGAACTGTACTAATTCACCCATTATCTGATGTCCTGTTGAAAATTCTCACATTTCGTTAAGCCCTTTCGAACTTTATACATTTTGTATTTTATTGCTATGATTCTCCAATTTAGTGTAGAGCTTACAGAATTCAAACATTTGGGCGTGAACAGGTCGGACTGAAGGGTCTGTTTCCGTGCTGTACATCTCTAAGGCTGTAATTCGTGCTCCGCTTCCCTGCACCATTTCTCCCATTTCCCAATCCTGCACTAATTCGGGAAGTTCACCAACTCACCCATTGAGGTTATCCTGCCCCAGTCCTCCCACTGAGAATTTAACGGCACCTGCATGAATTCTCCAATTATTGTTGTCCTACATCAATTCCTTCCTTTTAGTTGTTCCCTGATACACATTTCCAACGTACGGATGCCCTACTGATAATATTTGTTCATTTAGTGATGCACTGACCTGACTCTCCAATTTACCGATGCTTCCAAAATTTCTTTTTATTGATTCCCTGGCCCCTCTTCCCCAATTGAGACATGCTCTGCTCCAATTTTCTAATATACAGACATTCCCACCAATTTTCCAATGTAATGGCACTGTGCAGCGAATCTCCCATTTATTGAAACCCACCAAATCTCGAATTGACTCATACTCCTGTACTCCCTCTTCTCCTTACTGATGCCCGACCCCGATTCTACCATTTAAGTGTGCGCTACCCTAATTCTCCCATTTCCTGTTGCCATACACCCATTCTCTATTTGAGCTCCACTGTGCACCATTTCCCCCAATTACTGACGTCCTGAACAAGTTCTCCATTCAGTTTTGCCTTACACCAATCCTCATACTGACTGATGCCCTCGCCCAATTTAGGGGTGCCCTCCTCTCATTCCCGCATCAAGTATTGTAATGTCCCAATTCTCCCATTTACTGCTGAACTGAAACTCTCCCATTCGGTTCTAACTGCACTAATTTGACAATATCAGATGCCCCATTCCAAATTCTCTTATTTCGATAAGCCCTTGCCCAATCCTTCCATTTAGTAGTTCCTTGGAATGATTCTCCATTTTTGTGGAGCACTACCAGAATTCTAAGACTGAGTCAGAGACAAGTTGGACTGAAGTGTCTGTTTCCATGTTGCACCATTTCTCCCATTTACCAATCCTGCACAAATCCTGAAACTGCACCAACTCTCCCTTTGAGTATTATCCTGCTCAATATAAATACCACTACATAAATTCTCCAATCACTGTTGCCCTGCCTCAGTTCCTTCCATTTAATTGTTCCCTGAAACACTTCTTCCACGTACGAGTGTCCTGATGAATTGTTTTCATTTAGTGATGCACTGAACTGAATCTCCAATTTACCGAACCTTGCAGCATTTCTTTTTATTGATTTCCTGGCCCCGATTTTCCAATCAGGAATAGATTCTTGTTGTACTTTTGAAACTGGAGTCATAATTCAAACTTGTATGTTGGGGCAGTAGAATTACCCTTTGGGTAGAGAACTGGCTCGAAGGTAGAAGACAGAGGGTGGTGTGGGAGGGTTGCTTTTCACACTGGAGGTCTGTGACCAGCGGTGTGCCCCAAGGATCGGTGCTGGGTCCACTGTTGTTTTGTCATGTATATAAATGATTTGGATGTGGCCATAGGACGAATGGATAGTAAGTTTGCAGATGACAGTAAAATTGGAAGTATCAAGGACAGTGAAGATGGCTATCTCAGAGGACAACGAGATCTTGATCAAATAGGCCAATGGGCCGAGGAGTGGCAGATGGAGATTAATTTAGATAAATGTGAGGTGCTGCATTTTGGAAAGGCAAAAGAGAGCAGGACATTTACACTGAATAGCAAGGTGCTAGGGGTGTTGGTAAACAAATAGACCAGGAGTGCAGCTTCATAGATCGTTGAAGGTGGACAAACATTTCGATAGGATAGTGAAGAAAGCGTTTGTCATTTTTGTCTTTATTGCTCAGTTAATTGTGTAAAGGAGTTGGGGGGTCATGTTGCAGTATTGGTTCAGCCACGTTTGGTATATAATGTGCAATTCTGGACTCCCTCCTATAGGAAGGGTGTTGTGAAACTTTAAAGGGTTCAGAAAAGATTTACATGGATGTTGTCAAGGTTGGAGGGTTTGTGCTGGAGGTTAAGACTGTATAGGTTGGGGCTATTATCCCTGGAGCGTCAGTAGCTGAGGGTGAACCTTATAGAGGTTCACAAAATCATGAAGGACCCTCAATAGGGTAAAAAGGCAAGGTGATTTCCCTGTGGTGGGGGAGTCCAGAAGCAGATGGCATACGTTAAAGTTGAGAGGGGAAACATAAAAGGGACCTAAGGGGAACATTTTTCAAGCAGAGGGCACTGTGTGCATGAGCTGCCAGAGGAAGTAGTGGAGGCTGGTACAATTACAACATTTAAAAGGTATCTGGGTGGGTGTAGGAATTAAAAAGGGTTCAGAGGAGCTTGGGCCAAATTCTGACAAATAGGATGAGATTGACATCGGATATCAGTTCAGCATGGATGTGTTGGACTGAATGATTTGTTTCTGAGTTTATATTACTCTGAGTGGGTTGAGTTCCGGATTGTAGATTTATGAAGCAGAAAATAAAGTATGGTACAGATTTAGATCGAGAAATCCTGCTGATCTCATCAGGTTTATCCTGTTTTCCTGATCCTTCTCCTTCAATCATTGCATTTTTCCGATCCTCATTCAGAATTCCTGGAGCTCTGTAACTGCCCTGGAACAATGTGTTGAAACTCCTCTTGCAGTCCACACGAGGTACCTTTCCCACTGCCCTGCTCCCACGGCCTGCAATGCTGCAGACTGAGCAGACAACCCGAAGGACAATGATGAGCTCCTTCTGGCCCACGGCCCTCCTTCTCACTGAATGAAGACAATCACCAGAAACAGAATCCAGCTCTTGTTTGAGCCTTGAATACCTGACTCTGTCTCACTGAGTGAAGATTGGACTCAGAATCAGAAATGAAATCAACTTCCTATCTGCATTGTGTCACTCTTTAAGATCTCTGTGTGTCTGAGTTCAGGTCATTTGATTGGAGACTGTGGATAGTGGGTCCCCAGTGAAATGGAAAGAATGGTGGAGGAGCTCACTGAGGGACATCTCTCAAAGTGAGAATCAGAAAGATGCTATTCCACATTGGAAGGGTTTAAGGGGAATTGATGGCTCAGAAAAATGTTATGCGGATGTTTGTAAAACTTAGGAACTCTGACTGTTTTGTGGCTGGAGTTTATTTTATCCTTGCATAGATTTGACACATTAATCCTCCCTCCCCACCACTACAGAAGCTGTTGGAACTGTTCAGTGTTTCCAGGGGCTTCTGTAATTATTTCAGGTTCCTGACTGGAGCAGTCTCTCACTTTTCGAACAAAACAAACCCATCCTTGTGCTGTACCCAATATTTCAATAAGAAATGGGAAGCAGCAGAGGGGAAAGCTTCCGAGATGCCGAGCAATGCTGCCCGGTTCCACACTGCAATTCACAGGAACCATCGCCAGGAAAAGCAAGGAACAATCTGACAGATCCGGTTATATTCTGGGACAGTGTAAATCTCTTGATAATATATATTTAAACAGCCAGCACAGAGTCAGTGCCCGAAACTGAGGAGAGCGTTAATCTGCTGGTTATATATATTTAACCAGCCAGCACAGAGTCAGTTCCCGAAACTGAGGACAGTGTAAATCTCCAGTTTATATATATTTATCCAGCCAGCACAGTGTCAGAGTCCTAAACTGAGGAGAGCGTAAATATCCAGGTTAAAAATATTTAAACAGCCAGCACAGAGTCAGTGCCCGAAACTGAGGAGAGCGTAAATCTCCTGGTTTATATTTTGAAGCAGCCAACACAGAGGCAGTGCCCTAACCTGACGGGAGTGTAAATCTCCTGGTTATATATATTTATCCAGCCAGCACAGAGTCAGTGCCCTAAACTGAGAAGAGTGTAAATCTCCTGGTTATATAAATTTAGCCAGCCAGCACAGAGTCATTGCCTTAAACTGAGGAGAGTGTAATCTCCTGGTTATATAAATTTAGCCAGCCAGCACAGAGACATTGCCTTAAACTGAGGAGAGTATAATCTCCTGGTTATATATATTTAACCAGCGAACACAGAGTCAATGCCCAAAACTGAGGAGAGCGTAAATCACCTGAATATATATATTTAACCAGCCAGCGCAGAGTCAGTGCCCTAAACTGAGGAGATTGCAAATCGCCTGGTTATATATATTTAACCAGCCAGCACAGAGTCAGTGCCCAAAACAGAGGAGAGTGTCAATCACCTGGCTATAAATATTCAACCAGCCAGCACGGAATCAGTGCCCTCAACGCAGGAGAGTGTAAATCTCCTGGTTATATAAATTTAAACAGCCAGCACAGATCATGTTCCTAAACTGAGGACAGTGTAAATCTCCTGGTTATATATATTTAACCAGCCAGCACAGAGTCAGTGCCCTAAACTGGTGAGAGGGAAAATCCCCTGGTTATATATATTTAACTAGCCAACACGGAGTCAGTGCCCTAAACTGAGGAGAGTGTAAATCTCCAGGCTACATATGTTCATCCAGGCAGAACAGACTCAGTGCCCTAAACTGAGGAGAGTGTAAATCTCCCGGTTATATATATTTAACCAGCCAGCACAGAGTCAGTGCCCGAAACTGAGGAGAGTGTAAATCTCCTGGTTATATATATTTAACCAGTCAGCGCAGAGTCAGTGCCCTAAACTGAGGAGAGTGTAAATCTCCCGGTTATATATATTTAACCAGCCAGCACAGAGTCAGTGCCCGAAACTGAGGAGAGTGTAAATCTCCTGGTTATATATATTTAACCTGCCAGCACAGAGTCATTGCCCTAAACTGAAGAGGGGGTAAATCTCCAAGTTTTATATATATATTTAACCTGCCAGCACAGAGACATTGTCCTAACGTGAGGAGAGTGTAAATCTCCTGTTTATGTATATTTAAACAGCCAGCTCACAGCCAGTGCCCTAAACGGCGGAGACAATAAAATATCCTCGTCATATAAATTTAACCAGCCAGCACAGAGTCATTGCCTTAAACTGAGGAGAGTGTAAATCTTCTGGTTATATATATTTAACCAGCCAGCACAGAGTCATTGCCTTAAACTGAGGAGAGTGTAATCTCCTGGTTATATATATTTAACCAGCCAGCACGGACTCAGTGCCCTAAACGCAGGAGAGTGTAAATCTCCTGGTTATATAAATTTAAACAGCCAGCACAGATCATGTCCCTAAACTGAGGAAAGTGTAAATCTACTGGTTATATATATTTAACCAGCAGGGACAGAGACAGTGCCCAAAACTAAGGAAAGTGTAAATTTCCTATTGATATATATTTAACGAGCCAGTATAGAGTCAGTGCCCTAAACTGAGTAGACCGTAAATCTCCTGGTTATCTATATTAAACCATACAGCACAGACTCAGTGCTCTAAACTGAGGAGAGGGTAAATCTCCTGGTTATATATATTTAACCAGCCAGCACAGCGACAGTGCCCTAAACTGAGGAGAGTGTAAACCTCCTGGTTATATATATTTATACAGACAGAGCAGCGTCAGTGCCCTAAATTGAGGAGAGTGTAAACCTCCTGGTTATATATATTTACACAGACAGAGCAGGGTCAGTGCCCTAAATTGAGGAGAGTGTAAATCTCCTGGTTATATATATTTAACCAGCCAGCACAGCGACAGTGCCCTAAACTGAGGAGAGTGTAAACCTCCTGGTTATATATATTTAACCAGCCAGTGCAGAGTTAGTGCCCGAAACTGAGCAGAGTGAAAATCGCTCGGTTATATCGATTTAACCAGCCAGCACGGACTCAGTGCCCTAAATTGAGGAGAGTATAAATCGCCTGGTTTTATAAATTCAACCAGCCAGCACTGAGTCAGTGCCCTAAACTGATGCACGGTTAAATCTCCCGGTTATATACATATTTAACCAGCCAGCACGGAGTAAGTGTCCAAAACTGAGCAGAGTTTAAATCTCCTGGCTATAAATATTTAACCAGCCTGCACATAGTCATTGCCCTAAACTGAGGAGAGTGTAAACCTCCTGGTTATATATAATTAAACAGCCAGCACAGAGTCAGTGCCCTAAACAGAGAAGAGTGCAAATATCCTTGTTATAAATATTTAACAAGCCAGTGAAGACTCAGTGCCCTAAACTGAGGAGAGTGTAAATATCCTGGCTAGGTATATTCAACCAGCCAGCACATTCTCAGTGCCCTAAACTGAGGAGAGTGTTAATCTCCTGGTTATATATATTTAACTAGCCAGCCCAGATTCACTGCCCTAAACTGAGGAGAGGGAAAATCCCCAGGTTATATATACTTAACCAGCCAGCATAGAGTCAGTGCCCGAACTGAGGAGAGTGTCAATCTCCTGGTTATGTATTTTCAACCAGCAAGCACAGTCAGTGCTCTAAACTGAGGAGACTGTAAATCTCCTGATTAAATATATTTAACCAGCCTGACATAGTCAGTGCCCTAAACTAAGAAAAGTGAAGATCTCCTGGTTATATATATTGAAACAGGGAGCTCAATGTCAGTGCGCTTCACTGAGGAGAGTGTAAATCTCCTGGTTATATATATTCAATCAGCCAGCACAGTGTCAGTGCCCTAAACTGAGGAGAGAGTAAATCTACTGGTTCTATATATTCAAGCAGAAAGCACAGATTCAGTGTCCTAAACTGAGGAGAGTGTAAATCTCCTGGTGAAATATATTTAACCAACCAGCACAGAGTCAGTGCCCAAAACTGAGGAGAGCGTAAATCTCCTGGTTAAAAATATTTAAACATCCAGCACAAAGTCAGTGTCCTAAACTGTGGAGAGGTGACATCTTCTGGTTATATATATTTAACCAGCTAGCACAGATTTAGTGCCGTGAACTGAGGAGAGGGAAAATCCCCAGGTTATATATATTTAGCCAGCCAGCACAGAGTCAGTGCCCTAAACTGAGGATAGTGTAAATCTCCTGGTTATATATATTTAACCATCCTGACATAGTCAGTGCTCTAAACTGAGGAGAGTGTAAATCTCCTGTTTCTATATATTCAACCAGCTAGCACAGAGTCAGTGCCCTAAACGGAAGATAGTGTAAATCTCCTGTTTATATATATATTCAACCAGCCAGCACAGAATCAGTGCCCTAAACTGAGGAGAGTGTAAATCTCCTGGTTATATATATTTAACCATCCTGACATAGTCAGTGCTCTAAACTGAGGAGAGTGTAATTCTATTCGTTATTTATATCAAAGCAGCCAGCACAGAGTCAGTGCCATAAACTAAGGACAGTGTACATCTGCTATTTATATATATTTAACCAGCCAGCAAAGAGTCAGTTCCCTAAACTGAAGAGAGTATAAATCTCCTGGTTATACATTTATTTAAACAGCAAGCACAGTGTCATTGCCTTAAACTGAGGAGAGTGTAAATCTCCTGGTTATATATATTTAACCAGCCAGCGCAGAATTAGTGCCCTAAACTGAGTAGAGTGCACATCTTTTGGTTATGTATGTTCAACCAGCCAGCACAGAGTCAGTGCCCTAAACGGAAGAGAGTGTAAATCTCCTGTTTATATATATTCAACCAGCCAGCACAGAATCAGTGCCCTAAACTGAGGAGAGTGTAAATCTCCTGGTTATATATATTTAAGCATCCTGACATAGTCAGTGCTCTAAACTGAGGAGAGTGTAAATCTATTCGTTATTTATATCAAAGCAGCCAGCACAGAGTCAGTGCCATAAACTAAGGACTGTGTACATCTGCTATTTATATATATTTAACCAGCCAGCAAAGAGTCAGTTCCCTAAACTGAAGAGAGTATAAATCTCCTGGTTATACATTTATTGAAACAGCCAGCACAGACTCGGTGCCCTAAACTGAGGAGAGTGAAAATCTCCTGGTGAAATATATTTAACCAGCCAGCGCAGAATTAGTGCCCTAAACTGAGTAGAGTGCACATCTTTTGGTTATATATGTTCAACCAGCCAGCACAGAGTCAGTGCCCTAAACTGAGGAGAGTGTAAATCTCCTGGTTATATATATTTAACCAGCCAGCACGGAGTCAGTGTCCAAAACTGAGGAGAGTGTAAATCTCCTGGCTATATTTATTGAAACAGCCAGCACAGACTCGGTGCCCTAAACGGAGGAGAGTGTTAATCTACTGGTTATATATATTTAACTAGCCCCCCCAGATCCAATGCCCTAAACTGAGGAGAGGGAAAATCCCCAGGTTATATATATTTAACCAGCGAGGACAGAGACAATGCCCTCAACTAAGGACAACGTAAATCTCCTGGTTATATATATTTAACCAGACAGTATAGAGTCGGTGCCCTAAACTGAGGAGAGTGTAAATTTCCTGGCTTGATATATTCAACCAGCCAGCACAGACTCAGTGCCCTAAACAGAGGAGAGTGTAAATATCCTGGTTATAAATATTTAACAAGCCAGTACAGAGTCAGTGCCATAAATTGAGGGGAGTGTAAATCTCCTGGCTAGGTATATTCAACCAGAAGCACAGACTCAGTGCCCTAAACTGAGGAGAGTGTTAATCTCCTGGTTATATATACTTAACCAGCCAGCATAGAGTCAGTGCCCGAACTGAGGAGAGTGTCAATCTCCTGGTTATATATATTTAACCAGCCTGACATAGTCAGTGCCCTAAACTGAGAAAAGTGAAGATGTCCTGGTTATATATATTGAAACAGGGAGCGCAATGTCAGTGCGCTAAACTGAGGAGAGTGTAAAACTCCTAGTTATATATATTCAACCAGCCAGCACAGTGTCAGTGCCCTAAACTGAGGAGAGAGTAAATCTACTGGTTCTATATATTCAACCAGAAAGCACAGATTCAGTGTCCTATTCTGAGGAGAGGGTAAATCTCCTGGATTTATATATTTAAGCAGCAAGCATAGGGTCAGTGCGCTAAACTGAGGAGAGTGTACATCTCCTTGTTATATATATTTAACCAACCAGCACAGAGTCAGTGCCCAAAACTGAGGAGAGTGTAAGTCTCCTGGGTATATATATTTAACCATCGTGACATAGTCAGCTCTCTAAACTGAGGAGAGTGTAAATCTCCTGGTTATGTATATTTAACCAGCCAGCACAGGGTCAGTGCCCTAAAATGAGGACAGTGTAAATCTCCTCGTTATTTATATTAAAGCAGCCAGCACAGAGTCAGTGCCATAAACTAAGGACAGTGCACATCTGCTATTTATATATATTTAACCAGCCAGCAAAGAGTCAGTTCCCTAAACTGAGGAGAGTGTAAATCTCCTGGTTATATATATTTAACCAGCCAGCACGGAGACAGTGTCCAAAACTGAGGAGAGTGTAAATCTCCTGGTTATATATATTTAACCAGCCAGCACGGAGTCAGTGTCCAAGACTGAGGAGAGTGTTAATCTCCTGGTTATATATATATTTAACCAGCCAGCACAGAGTCAGTGCCCTAAACGGAGGAGAGTGATAATCTCCTGGTTATATATATTTAACTAGCCCCCACAGATCCAATGCCCTAAACTGAGGAGAGCGAAAATCCCCAGGTTATATATATTTAACCAGCGAGGACAGAGACAATGCCCTCAAATAAGGACAGTGTAAATCTCCTGGTTATATATATTTAACCAGCCAGTAAAGAGTCGGTGCCCTAAACTGAGGAGAGTGTAAATTTCCTGGCATGATATATTCAACCAGTCAGCACAGACTCAGTGCACTAAACTGAGAAGAGGGAAAATCTTCTGGTTATATATATTTGACCAGCCAGCACAGAGTCATTGCCCTAAACTGAGGAGAGTGTAAATATCCTGGTTATAAATATTTAACAAGCCAGTACAGACTCAGTGCCCTAAACTGAGGAGAGTGTTAATCTCCTGGTTATATATATTTAACTAGCCCCCACAGATCCAATGCCCTAAACTGAGGAGAGCGAGAATCCCCAGGTTATATATATTTAACCAGCGAGGACAGAGACAATGCCCTCAAATAAGGACAGTGTAAATCTCCTGGTTATATATATTTAACCAGCCAGTAAAGAGTCGGTGCCCTAAACTGAGGAGAGTGTAAATTTCCTGGCTTGATATATTCAACCAGTCAGCACAGACTCAGTGCCCTAAACTGAGAAGAGGGAAAATCTTCTGGTTATATATATTTGACCAGCCAGCACAGAGTCATTGCCCTAAACTGAGGAGAGTGTAAATCTCCTGGTTATATATAATTAACCAGCCAGCACAGAGTCAGTGCTCTAAAGTGAGGAGAGTGTAATTCTCCTGGTTATATATATTTAAGCAGCCAGCTCAGAGTCAGTGCCCTAAATTGAGGAGAGTGCACATCTCCTGTTTATATATATTTAACCAGCCAGCAGAGTGTCAGAGCCCTAATCTGAAGAGAGTATAAATCTCCTGGTTATATATATTTAACCAGCCAGCACAGAGTCAGTGCCTTAAACTGAGGAGCGGGTAAATGTAATGATTGTATATATTTAACCAGCCAGCGCAGAGTCTGTGCCCAAAACTGAGGAGAGTGTAAACCTCCTGGTTATATATGTATTTAACCAGCAAGCGCAGAGTCAATGCCCTAAACAGAGAAGAGTGCAAATCTCCTGGTTATATATATTTACCCAGACAGCACAGAAAAAGTGCTCGAAACTGAGAAGAGTGCAAATCTCCTGGTTATATATATTTAACCAGACAGCACACAGTAAGTGCCCTAAACTGAGGAAAGTGTAAATCTCCTGGTTATATATCTTTAACCTGCCAGCAGAGTCAGTGCCCTAAACTGAGGACAGTGTAAATATTCCGTTTATAAAAATTTATACAGTCAACGCAGAGTCAGTACCCAAAACAGAGGAGAGGGTAAATCTACAGGCAATATATATTCAACCAGCCAGTATTGATTCAGTGCCGTAAACTGAGGAGAATGCAAATCTCCTGGTTATAAATATTTAACCAGCCAGCGCAGAATCAGTGCCCTAAACTGAGGAGAGGGTAAATCTTTTGGTTAGATATATTCAACCAGCCACCACAGAGTCAGTGCCCTAAACTGAGGAAAGTGTCAATCTCCTGGTTGTATATATTTAACCAGCCAGCACAGAGTCAGTGCCCGAAAGTGAGGAGAGGGTAAGTCTCCTGATTATATATATTTAACCAGCCTGGACAAAGTCAGTGCCCTAACTTAAGGACAGTGTAAATCCCCTGATTATATATATTTAACCAGCCAGCACGGAAACAGTGTCCAAAACTGAGGAGAGTGTCAGTCTCCTGGTAATAAATATTTACCCAGCCTGCACATAGTCAGTGCCCAAAACTGAGGAGAGTGTAAATTTCCTGGTTATATATACTCAACCAGCCAGAACAGGTTCAGTGCCCTAAACAGAAGAGAGGGTTAAATCACGTGGTTAAATATATGTAACCAGCCAGAAAAGAGTCAGTGCCCGAAACTGAGGAGAGCGTAAAACCCCTGGTTAAAAATATTTAAACAGCCAGCACAGAGTCTGTACCCTAAAATGAGGAGAGGGTACATCTTCTGGTTTTATATATTTAACCAGCCAGCACATAGTCAGAGCGCTAACCTGAGGAGAGGGTAAATCCCCTGGTTATATATATTTAACCAGCCAGCACAGAGTCATTGCCCCCAACTGAGGAGAGTGTAAATCTCCTGGTTATATATATTCAACCAGCGAGCAGAGATTCAGTGCCCTAAACTGAGAAGAGTGTAAATCTCCTGGTTATATATAATTAACCAGCCAGCACAGTGACAGTGCCCTAAACTGAGGAGAGGGAAAGTCTCCTGAAAATATATATTAAACCAGCCAGCACAGAGTCAGTGCCCTAACGTAAGGACAGTGTAAATCTCCTGGTTATATATAATTAACCAGCCAGTACGGAGTTATTGTCCAAAACTGAGGAGAGTGTACATCTCCTGGCTCGATATATTCAACCAGCGAGCACAGATTCAGTGCCCTAAACTGAGGAGAGTGTAAATCACCTGGTTTTCTATATTTAACCAGCCAGCACAGATTCAATGCCCTAAACTGAGGAGAGTGTAAATCTCCTGGCAGTATAGAATTAACCAGCCAGGACAGATACAGTGCCCTAAGCTAAGGACAGTGTAAATCTCCTGGTTATATATATTTAACCAGCCCGCACAGAGTCAGTGCCCTGAACTGAGGAGAGTGTAAATCTCCTTGTTATATATTTTTAACCAGCCAAGACAGAGTCAGTGCCCTAAACTGAGGAGATTGTAAATCTGCTGGCTCGATATATTCAACCAGCCAGAACAGATTCAGTGCCCTAAACTGAGGAAAGGGTAAATCTCCTGGTTATATATATTTAACCAGCCAACACAGAGTCAGTGCCCTAAACTGAGGAGCATCTAAATCTCCTTGTTATATATAATTAACCATCCAGCACAGAGTCAGTGCCCTAAACTGAGGAGAGGTTAAATTTCCTGGATATATATATTTAACCAGCCAAGACAGAGTCAGTGCCCTACCCTGTTGAGAGTGTAAATCTCCTGGTTATATATATTTAACCAGCCAACACAGAGTCAGTGCCCTAAACTGAGGAGAGTGGAAATCTCCTGGTTATATATATTTAACCAGCCAGTACAGACTCAGTGCCCGAAACTGAGGAGAGGTTAAATTTCCTGGATATTTATATTTAACCAGCCAAGACAGAGTCATTGTCCTAAACTGTTGAGAGTGTAAATCTCCTGGTTATATATATTTATCCAGCCAGCATAGACTCAGTGCCCTTAACAACGGAGAGGTTAAATCTCCTGGTTATATATCTTTAAACAGCCAGCACGGAGTCAGTGCCCTGAAGTGGTAGAGGGGAAATCTTCTCGTTATATATTTTTAAACAGCCAGCACATAGAAACTGCCCGAAACTGAGGAGAGTGGTAATCTCCTGGTTATATATATTCAACCAGCAAGCACAGAGTCAGTGCCCTAAACTGAGGAGTGTGTAAATCTGCTGGTAAAAAAATTTTAATCAGCCAGCACAGATTCTGTGGCCTAAACTGAGTGGAGGGTAAATCTGCTGTTTATATATATATTGAACAGAGTCAGTGCCCGAAAATGTGCAGAGCGTAAATCTCCTGGTTAAAAATATTTAAACAGCCAGCACAGAATCAGTGCCATAAAGTTGGAGAGGGGAAATCTTCTCGTTATATATATTTAAACTGCCATCACAGAGTCAGTGCCTTAAACTGAGGAGCTGGTAAATGTCCTTGTTATATATATTTAACCAGCCAGCACAGAGTCAGTGCCCGAAAGTGAGGAGAGGGTAAGTCTCCTGATTATATATATTTAACCAGCCTGGACAAAGTCAGTGCCCTAACTTAAGGACAGTGTAAATCCCCTGATTATATTTATTTAACCAGCCAGCACGGAAACAGTGTCCAAAACTGAGGAGAGTGTCAGTCTCCTGGTAATAAATATTTACCCAGCCTGCACATAGTCAGTGCCCAAAACTGAGGAGAGTGTAAATTTCCTGGTTATATATACTCAACCAGCCAGAACAGGTTCAGTGCCCTAAACAGAAGAGAGGGTTAAATCACGTGGTTAAATATATGTAACCAGCCAGAAAAGAGTCAGTGCCCGAAACTGAGGAGAGCGTAAAACCCCTGGTTAAAAATATTTAAACAGCCAGCACAGAGTCTGTACCCTAAAATGAGGAGAGGGTACATCTTCTGGTTTTATATATTTAACCAGCCAGCACATAGTCAGTGCCCTAACCTGAGGAGAGGGTAAATCCCCTGGTTATATATATTTAACCAGCCAGCACAGAGTCATTGCCCCCAACTGAGGAGAGTGTAAATCTCCTGGTTATATATATTCAACCAGCGAGCAGAGATTCAGTGCCCTAAACTGAGAAGAGTGTAAATCTCCTGGTTATATATAATTAACCAGCCAGTACGGAGTTATTGTCCAAAACTGAGGAGAGTGTACATCTCCTGGCTCGATATATTCAACCAGCGAGCACAGATTCAGTGCCCTAAACTGAGGAGAGTGTAAATCACCTGGTTATATATATTTAACCAGCCAGCACAGATTCAATGCCCTAAACTGAGGAGAGTGTAAATCTCCTGGCAGTATAGAATTAACCAGCCAGGACAGAGACAGTGCCCTAAGCTAAGGACAGTGTAAATCTCCTGGTTATATATATTTAACCAGCCCGCACAGAGTCAGTGCCCTGAACTGAGGAGAGTGTAAATCTCCTGGTTATATATTTTTAACCAGCCAAGACAGAGTCAGTGCCCTGAACTGAGGAGAGTGTAAATCTGCTGGCTCGATATATTCAACCAGCCAGAACAGATTCAGTGCCCTAAACTGAGGAAAGGGTAAATCTCCTGGTTATATATATTTAACCAGCCAACACAGAGTCAGTGCCCTAAACTGAGGAGCATCTAAATCTCCTTGTTATATATAATTAACCATCCAGCACAGAGTCAGTGCCCTAAACTGAGGAGAGGTTAAATTTCCTGGATATATATATTTAACCAGCCAAGACAGAGTCAGTGCCCTACCCTGTTGAGAGTGTAAATCTCCTGGTTATATAAATTTAACCAGCCAACACAGAGTCAGTGCCCTAAACTGAGGAGAGTGGAAATCTCCTGGTTATATATATTTAACCAGCCAGTACAGACTCAGTGCCCGAAACTGAGGAGAGGTTAAATTTCCTGGATATTTATATTTAACCAGCCAAGACAGAGTCATTGTCCTAAACTGTTGAGAGTGTAAATCTCCTGGTTATATATATTTATCCAGCCAGCATAGACTCAGTGCCCTTAACAACGGAGAGGTTAAATCTCCTGGTTATATATCTTTAAACAGCCAGCACGGAGTCAGTGCCCTAAAGTGGTAGAGGGGAAATCTTCTCGTTATATATTTTTAAACAGCCAGCACATAGAAACTGCCCGAAACTGAGGAGAGTGGTAATCTCCTGGTTATATATATTCAACCAGCAAGCACAGAGTCAGTGTCCTAAACTGAGGAGTGTGTAAATCTGCTAGTAAAAAAATTTTAATCAGCCAGCACAGATTCTGTGGCCTAAACTGAGTGGAGGGTAAATCTGCTGGTTATATATATATTGAACAGAGTCAGTGCCCGAAAATGTGCAGAGCGTAAATCTCCTGGTTAAAAATATTTAAACAGCCAGCACAGAATCAGTGCCGTAAAGTTGGAGAGGGGAAATCTTCTCGTTATATATATTTAAACTGCCATCACAGAGTCAGTGCCTTAAACTGAGGAGCTGGTAAATGTCCTTGTTATATATATTTAACCAGCCAGCACAGAGTCAGTGCCCGAAAGTGAGGAGAGGGTAAGTCTCCTGATTATATATATTTAACCAGCCTGGACAAAGTCAGTGCCCTAACTTAAGGACAGTGTAAATCCCCTGATTATATATATTTAACCAGCCAGCACGGAAACAGTGTCCAAAACTGAGGAGAGTGTCAGTCTCCTGGTAATAAATATTTACCCAGCCTGCACATAGTCAGTGCCCAAAACTGAGGAGAGTGTAAATTTCCTGGTTATATATACTCAACCAGCCAGAACAGGTTCAGTGCCCTAAACAGAAGAGAGGGTTAAATCACGTGGTTAAATATATGTAACCAGCCAGAAAAGAGTCAGTGCCCGAAACTGAGGAGAGCGTAAAACCCCTGGTTAAAAATATTTAAACAGCCAGCACAGAGTCTGTACCCTAAAATGAGGAGAAGGTACATCTTCTGGTTTTATATATTTAACCAGCCAGCACATAGTCAGTGCCCTAACCTGAGGAGAGGGTAAATCCCCTGGTTATATATATTTAACCAGCCAGCACAGAGTCATTGCCCCCAACTGAGGAGAGTGTAAATCACCTGGTTATATATATTCAACCAGCGAGCAGAGATTCAGTGCCCTAAACTGAGAAGAGTGTAAATCTCCTGGTTATATATATTTAACCAGCCAGCACAGTGACAGTGCCCTAAACTGAGCAGAGGGAAAGTCTCCTGAAAATATATATTAAACTAGCCAGCACAGAGTCAGTGCCCTAACGTAAGGACAGTGTAAATCTCCTGGTTATATATAATTAACCAGCCAGTACGGAGTTATTGTCCAAAACTGAGGAGAGTGTACATCTCCTGGCTCGATATATTCAACCAGCGAGCACACATTCAGTGCCCTAAACTGAGGAGAGTGTAAATCACCTGGTTATATATATTTAACCAGCCAGCACAGATTCAATGCCCTAAACTGAGGAGAGTGTAAATCTCCTGGCAGTATAGAATTAACCAGCCAGGACAGAGACAGTGCCCTACCCTGTTGAGAGTGTAAATCTCCTGGTTACATATATTTAACCAGCCAACACAGAGTCAGTGCCCTAAACTGAGGAGAGTGGAAATCTCCTGGTTATATATATTCAACCAGCAAGCACAGAGTCAGTGCCCTAAACTGAGGAGTGTGTAAATCTGCTGGTAAAAAAATTTTAATCAGCCAGCACAGATTCTGTGGCCTAAACTGAGTGGAGGGTAAATCTGCTGGTTATATATATATTGAACAGAGTCAGTGCCCGAAAATGTGCAGAGCGTAAATCTCCTGGTTAAAAATATTTAAACAGCCAGCACAGAATCAGTGCCGTAAAGTTGGAGAGGGGAAATCTTCTCGTTATATATATTTAAACTGCCATCACAGATTCAGTGCCTTAAGCTGAGGAGCTGGTAAATGTCCTTGTTATATATATTTAACCAGCCAGCACAGAGTCTGTGCCCGAAAGTGAGGAGAGGGTAAGTCTCCTGATTATATATATTTAACCAGCCTGGACAAAGTCAGTGCCCTAACTTAAGGACAGTGTAAATCCCCTGATTATATATATTTAACCAGCCAGCACGGAAACAGTGTCCAAAACTGAGGAGAGTGTCAGTCTCCTGGTAATAAATATTTACCCAGCCTGCACATAGTCAGTGCTCAAAACTGAGGAGAGTGTAAATCACCTGGTTATATATATTTAACCAGCCAGCACAGATTCAATGCCCTAAACTGAGGAGAGTGTAAATCTCCTGGCAGTATAGAATTAACCAGCCAGGACAGAGACAGTGCCCTACCCTGTTGAGAGTGTAAATCTCCTGGTTATATATATTAAACCAGCCAACACAGAGTCAGTGCCCTAAACTGAGGAGAGTGGAAATCTCCTGGTTATATATATTCAACCAGCAAGCACAGAGTCAGTGCCCTAAACTGAGGAGTGTGTAAATCTGCTGGTAAAAAAATTTTAATCAGCCAGCACAGATTCTGTGGCCTAAACTGAGTGGAGGGTAAATCTGCTGGTTATATATATATTGAACAGAGTCAGTGCCCGAAAATGTGCAGAGCGTAAATCTCCTGGTTAAAAATATTTAAACAGCCAGCACAGAATCAGTGCCGTAAAGTTGGAGAGGGGAAATCTTCTCGTTATATATATTTAAACTGCCATCACAGAGTCAGTGCCTTAAGCTGAGGAGCTGGTAAATGTCCTTGTTATATATATTTAACCAGCCAGCACAGAGTCTGTGCCCGAAAGTGAGGAGAGGGTAAGTCTCCTGATTATATATATTTAACCAGCCTGGACAAAGTCAGTGCCCTAACTTAAGGACAGTGTAAATCCCCTGATTATATATATTTAACCAGCCAGCACGGAAACAGTGTCCAAAACTGAGGAGAGTGTCAGTCTCCTGGTAATAAATATTTACCCAGCCTGCACATAGTCAGTGCCCAAAACTGAGGAGAGTGTAAATTTCCTGGTTATATATACTCAACCAGCCAGAACAGGTTCAGTGCCCTAAACAGAAGAGAGGGTTAAATCACGTGGTTAAATATATGTAACCAGCCAGAAAAGAGTCAGTGCCCGAAACTGAGGAGAGCGTAAAACCCCTGGTTAAAAATATTTAAACAGCCAGCACAGAGTCTGTACCCTAAAATGAGGAGAGGGTACATCTTCTGGTTTTATATATTTAACCAGCCAGCACAGAGTCAGTGCCCTAACCTGAGGAGAGGGTAAATCCCCTGGTTATATATATTTAACCAGCCAGCACAGAGTCATTGCCCCCAACTGAGGAGAGTGTAAATCTCCTGGTTATATATATTCAACCAGCGAGCAGAGATTCAGTGCCCTAAACGGAGAAGAGTGTAAATCTCCTGGTTATATATAATTAACCAGCCAGTACGGAGTTATTGTCCAAAACTGAGGAGAGTGTACATCTCCTGGCTCGATATATTCAACCAGCGAGCACAGATTCAGTGCCCTAAACTGAGGAGAGTGTAAATCACCTGGTTATATATACTTAACCAGCCAGCACAGATTCAATGCCCTAAACTGAGGAGAGTGTAAATCTCCTGGCAGTATAGAATTAACCAGCCAGGACAGAGACAGTGCCCTAAGCTAAGGACAGTGTAAATCTCCTGGTTATATATATTTAACCAGCCCGCACAGAGTCAGTGCCCTGAACTGAGGAGAGTGTAAATCTCCTGGTTATATATTTTTAACCAGCCAAGACAGAGTCAGTGCCCTAAACTGAGGAGATTGTAAATCTGCTGGCTCGATATATTCAACCAGCCAGAACAGATTCAGTGCCCTAAACTGAGGAAAGGGTAAATCTCCTGGTTATATATATTTAACCAGCCAACACAGAGTCAGTGCCCTAAACTGAGGAGCATCTAAATCTCCTTGTTATATATAATTAACCATCCAGCACAGAGTCAGTGCCCTAAACTGAGGAGAGGTTAAATTTCCTGGATATATATATTTAACCAGCCAAGACAGAGTCAGTGCCCTACCCTGTTGAGAGTGTAAATCTCCTGGTTATATATATTTAACCAGCCAACACAGAGTCAGTGCCCTAAACTGAGGAGAGTGGAAATCTCCTGGTTTTATATATTTAACCAGCCAGTACAGACTCAGTGCCCGAAACTGAGGAGAGGTTAAATTTCCTGGATATTTATATTTAACCAGCCAAGACAGAGTCATTGTCCTAAACTGTTGAGAGTGTAAATCTCCTGGTTATATATATTTATCCAGCCAGCATAGACTCAGTGCCCTTAACAACGGAGAGGTTAAATCTCCTGGTTATATATCTTTAAACAGCCAGCACGGAGTCAGTGCCCTAAAGTGGTAGAGGGGAAATCTTCTCGTTATATATTTTTAAACAGCCAGCACATAGAAACTGCCCGAAACTGAGGAGAGTGGTAATCTCCTGGTTATATAAATTCAACCAGCAAGCACAGAGTCATTGCCCTAAACTGAGGAGTGTGTAAATCTGCTGGTAAAAAAATTTTAATCAGCCAGCACAGATTCTGTGGCCTAAACTGAGTGGAGGGTAAATCTGCTGGTTATATATATATTGAACAGAGTCAGTGCCCGAAAATGTGCAGAGCGTAAATCTCCTGGTTAAAAATATTTAAACAGCCAGCACAGAATCAGTGCCGTAAAGTTGGAGAGGGGAAATCTTCTCGTTATATATATTTAAACTGCCATCACAGAGTCAGTGCCTTAAACTGAGGAGCTGGTAAATGTCCTTGTTATATATATTTAACCAGCCAGCACAGAGTCAGTGCCCGAAAGTGAGGAGAGGGTAAGTCTCCTGATTATATATATTTAACCAGCCTGGACAAAGTCAGTGCCCTAACTTAAGGACAGTGTAAATCCCCTGATTATATATATTTAACCAGCCAGCACGGAAACAGTGTCCAAAACTGAGGAGAGTGTCAGTCTCCTGGTAATAAATATTTACCCAGCCTGCACATAGTCAGTGCCCAAAACTGAGGAGAGTGTAAATTTCCTGGTTATATATACTCAACCAGCCAGAACAGGTTCAGTGCCCTAAACAGAAGAGAGGGTTAAATCACGTGGTTAAATATATGTAACCAGCCAGAAAAGAGTCAGTGCCCGAAACTGAGGAGAGCGTAAAACCCCTGGTTAAAAATATTTAAACAGCCAGCACAGAGTCTGTACCCTAAAATGAGGAGAGGGTACATCTTCTGGTTTTATATATTTAACCAGCCAGCACATAGTCAGTGCCCTAACCTGAGGAGAGGGTAAATCCCCTGGTTATATATATTTAACCAGCCATCACAGAGTGATTGCCCCCAACTGAGGAGAGTGTAAATCTCCTGGTTATATATATTCAACCAGCGAGCAGAGATTCAGTGCCCTAAACTGAGAAGAGTGTAAATCTCCTGGTTATATATATTTAACCAGCCAGCACAGTGACAGTGCCCTAAACTGAGCAGAGGGAAAGTCTCCTGAAAATATATATTAAACTAGCCAGCACAGAGTCAGTGCCCTAACGTAAGGACAGTGTAAATCTCCTGGTTATATATAATTAACCAGCCAGTACGGAGTTATTGTCCAAAACTGAGGAGAGTGTACATCTCCTGGCTCGATATATTCAACCAGCGAGCACAGATTCAGTGCCCTAAACTGAGGAGAGTGTAAATCACCTGGTTATATATATTTAACCAGCCAGCACAGATTCAATGCCCTAAACTGAGGAGAGTGTAAATCTCCTGGCAGTATAGAATTAACCAGCCAGGACAGAGACAGTGCCCTAAGCTAAGGACAGTGTAAATCTCCTGGTTATATATATTTAACCAGCCCGCACAGAGTCAGTGCCCTGAACTGAGGAGAGTGTAAATCTCCTGGTTATATATTTTTAACCAGCCAAGACAGAGTCAGTGCCCTAAACTGAGGAGATTGTAAATCTGCTGGCTCGATATATTCAACCAGCCAGAACAGATTCAGTGCCCTCAACTGAGGAAAGGGTAAATCTCCTGGTTATATATATTTAACCAGCCAACACAGAGTCAGTGCCCTAAACTGAGGAGCATCTAAATCTCCTTGTTATATATAATTAACCATCCAGCACAGAGTCAGTGCCCTAAACTGAGGAGAGGTTAAATTTCCTGGATATATATATTTAACCAGCCAAGACAGAGTCAGTGCCCTACCCTGTTGAGAGTGTAAATCTCCTGGTTATATATATTTAACCAGCCAACACAGAGTCAGTGCCCTAAACTGAGGAGAGTGGAAATCTCCTGGTTATATATATTTAACCAGCCAGTACAGACTCAGTGCCCGAAACTGAGGAGAGGTTAAATTTCCTGGATATTTATATTTAACCAGCCAAGACAGAGTCATTGTCCTAAACTGTTGAGAGTGTAAATCTCCTGGTTATATATATTTATCCAGCCAGCATAGACTCAGTGCCCTTAACAACGGAGAGGTTAAATCTCCTGGTTATATATCTTTAAACAGCCAGCACGGAGTCAGTGCCCTAAAGTGGTAGAGGGGAAATCTTCTCGTTATATATTTTTAAACAGCCAGCACATAGAAACTGCCCGAAACTGAGGAGAGTGGTAATCTCCTGGTTATATATATTCAACCAGCAAGCACAGAGTCATTGCCCTAAACTGAGGAGTGTGTAAATCTGCTGGTAAAAAATTTTTAATCAGCCAGCACAGATTCTGTGGCCTAAACTGAGTGGAGGGTAAATCTGCTGGTTATATATATATTGAACAGAGTCAGTGCCCGAAAATGTGCAGAGCGTAAATCTCCTGGTTAAAAATATTTAAACAGCCAGCACAGAATCAGTGCCGTAAAGTTGGAGAGGGGAAATCTTCTCGTTATATATATTTAAACTGCCATCACAGAGTCAGTGCCTTAAGCTGAGGAGCTGGTAAATGTCCTTGTTATATATATTTAACCAGCCAGCACAGAGTCAGTGCCCGAAAGTGAGGAGAGGGTAAGTCTCCTGATTATATATATTTAACCAGCCTGGACAAAGTCAGTGCCCTAACTTAAGGACAGTGTAAATCCCCTGATTATATATATTTAACCAGCCAGCACGGAAACAGTGTCCAAAACTGAGGAGAGTGTCAGTCTCCTGGTAATAAATATTTACCCAGCCTGCACATAGTCAGTGCCCAAAACTGAGGAGAGTGTAAATTTCCTGGTTATATATACTCAACCAGCCAGAACAGGTTCAGTGCCCTAAACAGAAGAGAGGGTTAAATCACGTGGTTAAATATATGTAACCAGCCAGAAAAGAGTCAGTGCCCGAAACTGAGGAGAGCGTAAAACCCCTGGTTAAAAATATTTAAACAGCCAGCACAGAGTCTGTACCCTAAAATGAGGAGAGGGTACATCTTCTGGTTTTATATATTTAACCAGCCAGCACATAGTCAGTGCCCTAACCGGAGGAGAGGGTAAATCCCCTGGTTATATATATTTAACCAGCCAGCACAGAGTCATTGCCCCCAACTGAGGAGAGTGTAAATCTCCTGGTTATATATATTCAACCAGCGAGCAGAGATTCAGTGCCCTAAACTGAGAAGAGTGTAAATCTCCTTGTTATATATATTTAACCAGCCAGCACAGTGACAGTGCCCTAAACTGAGGAGAGGGAAAGTCTCCTGAAAATATATATTAAACCAGCAAGCACAGAGTCAGTGCCCTAACGTAAGGACAGTGTAAATCTCCTGGTTATATATAATTAACCAGCCAGTACGGAGTTATTGTCCAAAACTGAGGAGAGTGTACATCTCCTGGCTCGATATATTCAACCAGCGAGCACAGATTCAGTGCCCTAAACTGAGGAGAGTGTAAATCACCTGGTTATATATATTTAACCAGCCAGCACAGATTCAATGCCCTAAACTGAGGAGAGTGTAAATCTCCTGGCAGTATAGAATTAACCAGCCAGGACAGAGACAGTGCCCTAAGCTAAGGACAGTGTAAATCTCCTGGTTATATATATTTAACCAGCCCGCACAGAGTCAGTGCCCTGAACTGAGGAGAGTGTAAATCTCCTGGTTATATATTTTTAACCAGCCAAGACAGAGTCAGTGCCCTAAACTGAGGAGAGTGGAAATCTCCTGGTTATATATATTTAACCAGCCAGTACAGACTCAGTGCCCGAAACTGAGGAGAGGTTAAATTTCCTGGATATTTATATTTAACCAGCCAAGACAGAGTCATTGTCCTAAACTGTTGAGAGTGTAAATCTCCTGGTTATATATATTTATCCAGCCAGCATAGACTCAGTGCCCTTAACAACGGAGAGGTTAAATCTCCTGGTTATATATCTTTAAACAGCCAGCACGGAGTCAGTGCCCTAAAGTGGTAGAGGGGAAATCTTCTCGTTATATATTTTTAAACAGCCAGCACATAGAAACTGCCCGAAACTGAGGAGAGTGGTAATCTCCTGGTTATATATATTCAACCAGCAAGCACAGAGTCAGTGCCCTAAACTGAGGAGTGTGTAAATCTGCTGGTAAAAATTTTTTAATCAGCCAGCACAGATTCTGTGGCCTAAACTGAGTGGAGGGTAAATCTGCTGGTTATATATATATTGAACAGAGTCAGTGCCCGAAAATGTGCAGAGCGTAAATCTCCTGGTTAAAAATATTTAAACAGCCAGCACAGAATCAGTGCCGTAAAGTTGGAGAGGGGAAATCTTCTCGTTATATATATTTAAACTGCCATCACAGAGTCAGTGCCTTAAGCTGAGGAGCTGGTAAATGTCCTTGTTATATATATTTAACCAGCCAGCACAGAGTCAGTGCCCGAAAGTGAGGAGAGGGTAAGTCTCCTGATTATATATATTTAACCAGCCTGGACAAAGTCAGTGCCCTAACTTAAGGACAGTGTAAATCCCCTGATTATATATATTTAACCAGCCAGCACGGAAACAGTGTCCAAAACTGAGGAGAGTGTCAGTCTCCTGGTAATAAATATTTACCCAGCCTGCACATAGTCAGTGCCCAAAACTGAGGAGAGTGTAAATTTCCTGGTTATATATACTCAACCAGCCAGAACAGATTCAGTGCCCTAAACAGAAGAGAGGGTTAAATCACGTGGTTAAATATATGTAACCAGCCAGAAAAGAGTCAGTGCCCGAAACTGAGGAGAGCGTAAAACGCCTGGTTAAAAATATTTAAACAGCCAGCACAGAGTCTGTACCCTAAAATGAGGAGAGGGTACATCTTCTGGTTTTATATACTTAACCAGCCAGCACATAGTCAGTGCCCTAACCTGAGGAGAGGGTAAATCCCCTGGTTATATATATTTAACCAGCCAGCACAGAGTCATTGCCCCCAACTGAGGAGAGTGTAAATCTCCTGGTTATATATATTCAACCAGCGAGCAGAGATTCAGTGCCCTAAACTGAGAAGAGTGTAAATCTCCTGGTTATATACATTTAACCAGCCAGCACAGTGACAGTGCCCTAAACTGAGGAGAGGGAAAGTCTCCTGAAAATATATATTAAACCAGCCAGCACAGAGTCAGTGCCCTAACGTAAGGACAGTGTAAATCTCCTGGTTATATATAATTAACCAGCCAGTACGGAGTTATTGTCCAAAACTGAGGAGAGTGTACATCTCCTGGCTCGATATATTCAACCAGCGAGCACAGATTCAGTGCCCTAAACTGAGGAGAGTGTAAATCACCTGGTTATATATATTTAACCAGCCAGCACAGATTCAATGCCCTAAACTGAGGAGAGTGTAAATCTCCTGGCAGTATAGAATTAACCAGCCAGGACAGAGACAGTGCCCTAAGCTAAGGACAGTGTAAATCTCCTGGTTATATATATTTAACCAGCCCGCACAGAGTCAGTGCCCTGAACTGAGGAGAGTGTAAATCTCCTGGTTATATATTTTTAACCAGCCAAGACAGAGTCAGTGCCCTGAACTGAGGAGAGTGTAAATCTGCTGGCTCGATATATTCAACCAGCCAGAACAGATTCAGTGCCCTAAACTGAGGAAAGGGTAAATCTCCTGGTTATATATATTTAACCAGCCAACACAGAGTCAGTGCCCTAAACTGAGGAGCATCTAAATCTCCTTGTTATATATAATTAACCATCCAGCACAGAGTCAGTGCCCTAAACTGAGGAGAGGTTAAATTTCCTGGATATATATATTTAACCAGCCAAGACAGAGTCAGTGCCCTACCCTGTTGAGAGTGTAAATCTCCTGGTTATATATATTTAACCAGCCAACACAGAGTCAGTGCCCTAAACTGAGGAGAGTGGAAATCTCCTGGTTATATATATTTAACCAGCCAGTACAGACTCAGTGCCCGAAACTGAGGAGAGGTTAAATTTCCTGGATATTTATATTTAACCAGCCAAGACAGAGTCATTGTCCTAAACTGTTGAGAGTGTAAATCTCCTGGTTATATATATTTATCCAGCCAGCATAGACTCAGTGCCCTTAACAACGGAGAGGTTAAATCTCCTGGTTATATATCTTTAAACAGCCAGCACGGAGTCAGTGCCCTAAAGTGGTAGAGGGGAATTCTTCTCGTTATATATTTTTAAACAGCCAGCACATAGAAACTGCCCGAAACTGAGGAGAGTGGTAATCTCCTGGTTATATATATTCAACCAGCAAGCACAGAGTCAGTGCCCTAAACTGAGGAGTGTGTAAATCTGCTGGTAAAAAATTTTTAATCAGCCAGCACAGATTCTGTGGCCTAAACTGAGTGGAGGGCAAATCTGCTGGTTATATATATATTGAACAGAGTCAGTGCCCGAAAATGTGCAGAGCGTAAATCACCTGGTTAAAAATATTTAAACAGCCAGCACAGAATCAGTGCCGTAAAGTTGGAGAGGGGAAATCTTCTCGTTATATATATTTAAACTGCCATCACAGAGTCAGTGCCTTAAACTGAGGAGCTGGTAAATGTCCTTGTTATATATATTTAACCAGCCAGCACAGAGTCAGTGCCCGAAAGTGAGGAGAGGGTAAGTCTCCTGATTATATATATTTAACCAGCCTGGACAAAGTCAGTGCCCTAACTTAAGGACAGTGTAAATCCCCTGATTATATATATTTAACCAGCCAGCACGGAAACAGTGTCCAAAACTGAGGAGAGTGTCAGTCTCCTGGTAATAAATATTTACCCAGCCTGCACATAGTCAGTGCCCAAAACTGAGGAGAGTGTAAATTTCCTGGTTATATATACTCAACCAGCCAGAACAGGTTCAGTGCCCTAAACAGAAGAGAGGGTTAAATCACGTGGTTAAATATATGTAACCAGCCAGAAAAGAGTCAGTGCCCGAAACTGAGGAGAGCGTAAAACCCCTGGTTAAAAATATTTAAACAGCCAGCACAGAGTCTGTACCCTAAAATGAGGAGAGGGTACATCTTCTGGTTTTATATATTTAACCAGCCAGCACATAGTCAGTGCCCTAACCTGAGGAGAGGGTAAATCCCCTGGTTATATATATTTAACCAGCCAGCACAGAGTCATTGCCCCCAACTGGGGAGAGTGTAAATCTCCTGGTTATATATATTCAACCAGCGAGCAGAGATTCAGTGCCCTAAACTGAGAAGAGTGTAAATCTCCTGGTTATATATATTTAACCAGCCAGCACAGTGACAGTGCCCGAAACTGAGGAGAGGGAAAGTCTCCTGAAAATATATATTAAACCAGCCAGCACAGAGTCAGTGCCCTAACGTAAGGACAGTGTAAATCTCCTGGTTATATATAATTAACCAGCCAGTACGGAGTTATTGTCCAAAACTGAGGAGAGTGTACATCTCCTGGCTCGATATATTCAACCAGCGAGCACAGATTCAGTGCCCTAAACTGAGGAGAGTGTAAATCACCTGGTTATATATATTTAACCAGCCAGCACAGATTCAATGCCCTAAACTGAGGAGAGTGTAAATCTCCTGGCAGTATAGAATTAACCAGCCAGGACAGAGACAGTGCCCTAAGCTAAGGACAGTGTAAATCTCCTGGTTATATATATTTAACCAGCCCGCACAGAGTCAGTGCCCTGAACTGAGGAGAGTGTAAATCTCCTGGTTATATATTTTTAACCAGCCAAGACAGAGTCAGTGCCCTAAACTGAGGAGATTGCAAAACTGCTGGCTCGATATATTCAACCAGCCAGAACAGATTCAGTGCCCTAAACTGAGGAAAGGGTAAATCTCCTGGTTATATATATTTAACCAGCCAACACAGAGTCAGTGCCCTAAACTGAGGAGCATCTAAATCTCCTTGTTATATATAATTAACCATCCAGCACAGAGTCAGTGCCCGAAACTGAGGAGAGGTTAAATTTCCTGGATATATATATTTAACCAGCCAAGACAGAGTCAGTGCCCTACCCTGTTGAGAGTGTAAATCTCCTGGTTATATATATTTAACCAGCCAACACAGAGTCAGTGCCCTAAACTGAGGAGAGTGGAAATCTCCTGGTTATATATATTTAACCAGCCAGTACAGACTCAGTGCCCGAAACTGAGGAGAGGTTAAATTTCCTGGATATTTATATTTAACCAGCCAAGACAGAGTCATTGTCCTAAACTGTTGAGAGTGTAAATCTCCTGGTTATATATATTTATCCAGCCAGCATAGACTCAGTGCCCTTAACAACGGAGAGGTTAAATCTCCTGGTTATATATCTTTAAACAGCCAGCACGGAGTCAGTGCCCTAAAGTGGTAGAGGGGAAATCTTCTCGTTATATATTTTTAAACAGCCAGCACATAGAAACTGCCCGAAACTGAGGAGAGTGGTAATCTCCTGGTTATATATATTCAACCAGCAAGCACAGAGTCAGTGCCCTAAACTGAGGAGTGTGTAAATCTGCTGGTAAAAAATTTTTAATCAGCCAGCACAGATTCTGTGGCCTAAACTGAGTGGAGGGTAAATCTGCTGGTTATATATATATTGAACAGAGTCAGTGCCCGAAAATGTGCAGAGCGTAAATCTCCTGGTTAAAAATATTTAAACAGCCAGCACAGAATCAGTGCCGTAAAGTTGGAGAGGGGAAATCTTCTCGTTATATATATTTAAACTGCCATCACAGAGTCAGTGCCTTAAGCTGAGGAGCTGGTAAATGTCCTTGTTATATATATTTAACCAGCCAGCACAGAGTCTGTGCCCGAAAGTGAGGAGAGGGTAAGTCTCCTGATTATATATATTTAACCAGCCTGGACAAAGTCAGTGCCCTAACTTAAGGACAGTGTAAATCCCCTGATTATATATATTTAACCAGCCAGCACGGAAACAGTGTCCAAAACTGAGGAGAGTGTCAGTCTCCTGGTAATAAATATTTACCCAGCCTGCACATAGTCAGTGCCCAAAACTGAGGAGAGTGTAAATTTCCTGGTTATATATACTCAACCAGTCAGAACAGGTTCAGTGCCCTAAACAGAAGAGAGGGTTAAATCACGTGGTTAAATATATGTAACCAGCCAGAAAAGAGTCAGTGCCCGAAACTGAGGAGAGCGTAAAACCCCTGGTTAAAAATATTTAAACAGCCAGCACAGAGTCTGTACCCTATAATGAGGAGAGGGTACATCTTCTGGTTTTATATATTTAACCAGCCAGCACATAGTCAGTGCCCTAACCTGAGGAGAGGGTAAATCCCCTGGTTATATATATTTAACCAGCCAGCACAGAGTCATTGCCCCCAACTGAGGAGAGTGTAAATCTCCTGGTTATATATATTCAACCAGCGAGCAGAGATTCAGTGCCCTAAACTGAGAAGAGTGTAAATCTCCTGGTTATATATATTTAACCAGCCAGCACAGTGACAGTGCCCTAAACTGAGGAGAGGGAAAGTCTCCTGAAAATATATATTAAACCAGCCAGCACAGAGTCAGTGCCCTAACGTAAGGACAGTGTAAATCTCCTGGTTATATATAATTAACCAGCCAGTACGGAGTTATTGTCCAAAACTGAGGAGAGTGTACATCTCCTGTCTCGATATATTCAACCAGCGAGCACAGATTCAGTGCCCTAAACTGAGGAGAGTGTAAATCACCTGGTTATATATATTTAACCAGCCAGCACAGATTCAATGCCCTAAACTGAGGAGAGTGTAAATCTCCTGGCAGTATAGAATTAACCAGCCAGGACAGAGACAGTGCCCTAAGCTAAGGACAGTGTAAATCTCCTGGTTATATATATTTAACCAGCCCGCACAGAGTCAGTGCCCTGAACTGAGGAGAGTGTAAATCTCCTGGTTATATATTTTTAACCAGCCAAGACAGAGTCAGTGCCCTGAACTGAGGAGAGTGTAAATCTGCTGGCTCGATATATTCAACCAGCCAGAACAGATTCAGTGCCCTAAACTGAGGAAAGGGTAAATCTCCTGGTTATATATATTTAACCAGCCAACACAGAGTCAGTGCCCTAAACTGAGGAGCATCTAAATCTCCTTGTTATATATAATTAACCATCCAGCACAGAGTCAGTGCCCTAAACTGAGGAGAGGTTAAATTTCCTGGATATATATATTTAACCAGCCAAGACAGAGTCAGTGCCCTACCCTGTTGAGAGTGTAAATCTCCTGGTTATATATATTTAACCAGCCAACACAGAGTCAGTGCCCTAAACTGAGGAGAGTGGAAATCTCCTGGTTTTATATATTTAACCAGCCAGTACAGACTCAGTGCCCGAAACTGAGGAGAGGTTAAATTTCCTGAATATTTATATTTAACCAGCCAAGACAGAGTCATTGTCCTAAACTGTTGAGAGTGTAAATCTCCTGGTTATATATATTTATCCAGCCAGCATAGACTCAGTGCCCTTAACAACGGAGAGGTTAAATCTCCTGGTTATATATCTTTAAACAGCCAGCACGGAGTCAGTGCCCTAAAGTGGTAGAGGGGAAATCTTCTCGTTATATATTTTTAAACAGCCAGCACATAAAAACTGCCCGAAACTGAGGAGAGTGGTAATCTCCTGGTTATATATATTCAACCAGCAAGCACAGAGTCAGTGCCCTCAACTGAGGAGTGTGTAAATCTGCTGGTAAAAAATTTTTAATCAGCCAGCACAGATTCTGTGGCCTAAACTGAGTGGAGGGTAAATCTGCTGGTTATATATATATTGAACAGAGTCAGTGCCCGAAAATGTGCAGAGCGTAAATCTCCTGGTTAAAAATATTTAAACAGCCAGCACAGAATCAGTGCCGTAAAGTTGGAGAGGGGAAATCTTCTCGTTATATATATTTAAACTGCCATCACAGAGTCAGTGCCTTAAACTGAGGAGCTGGTAAATGTCCTTGTTATATATATTTAACCAGCCAGCACAGAGTCAGTGCCCGAAAGTGAGGAGAGGGTAAGTCTCCTGATTATATATATTTAACCAGCCTGGACAAAGTCAGTGCCCTAACTTAAGGACAGTGTAAATCCCCTGATTATGTATATTTATCCAGCCAGCACGGAAACTGTGTCCAAAACTGAGGAGAGTGTCAGTCTCCTGGTAATAAATATTTACCCAGCCTGCACATAGTCAGTGCCCAAAACTGAGGAGAGTGTAAATTTCCTGGTTATATATACTCAACCAGCCAGAACAGGTTCAGTGCCCTAAACAGAAGAGAGGGTTAAATCACGTGGTTAAATATATGTAACTAGCCAGAAAAGAGTCAGTGCCCGAAACTGAGGAGAGCGTAAAACCCCTGGTTAAAAATATTTAAACAGCCAGCACAGAGTCTGTACCCTAAAATGAGGAGAGGGTACATCTTCTGGTTTTATATATTTAACCAGCCAGCACATAGTCAGTGCCCTAACCTGAGGAGAGGGTAAATCCCCTGGTTATATATATTTAACCAGCCAGCACAGAGTCATTGCCCCCAACTGAGGAGAGTGTAAATCTCCTGGTTATATATATTCAACCAGCGAGCAGAGATTCAGTGCCCTAAACTGAGAAGAGTGTAAATCTCCTGGTTATATATATTTAACCAGCCAGCACAGTGACAGTGCCCTAAACTGAGGAGAGGGAAAGTCTCCTGAAAATATATATTAAACCAGCCAGCACAGAGTCAGTGCCCTAACGTAAGGACAGTGTAAATCTCCTGGTTATATATAATTAACCAGCCAGTACGGAGTTATTGTCCAAAACTGAGGAGAGTGTACATCTCCTGGCTCGATATATTCAACCAGCGAGCACAGATTCAGTGCCCTAAACTGAGGAGAGTGTAAATCACCTGGTTATATATATTTAACCAGCCAGCACAGATTCAATGCCCTAAACTGAGGAGAGTGTAAATCTCCTGGCAGTATAGAATTAACCAGCCAGGACAGATACAGTGCCCTAAGCTAAGGACAGTGTAAATCTCCTGGTTATATATATTTAACCAGCCCGCACAGAGTCAGTGCCCTGAACTGAGGAGAGTGTAAATCTCCTGGTTATATATTTTTAACCAGCCAAGACAGAGTCAGTGCCCTGAACTGAGGAGAGTGTAAATCTGCTGGCTCGATATATTCAACCAGCCAGAACAGATTCAGTGCCCTAAACTGAGGAAAGGGTAAATCTCCTGGTTATATATATTTAACCAGCCAACACAGAGTCAGTGCCCTAAACTGAGGAGCATCTAAATCTCCTTGTTATATATAATTAACCATCCAGCACAGAGTCAGTGCCCTAAACTGAGGAGAGGTTAAATTTCCTGGATATATATATTTAACCAGCCAAGACAGAGTCAGTGCCCTACCCTGTTGAGAGTGTAAATCTCCTGGTTATATATATTTAACCAGCCAACACAGAGTCAGTGCCCTAAACTGAGGAGAGTGGAAATCTCCTGGTTATATATATTTAACCAGCCAGTACAGACTCAGTGCCCGAAACTGAGGAGAGTTTAAATTTCCTGGATATTTATATTTAACCAGCCAAGACAGAGTCATTGTCCTAAACTGTTGAGAGTGTAAATCTCCTGGTTATATATATTTATCCAGCCAGCATAGACTCAGTGCCCTTAACAACGGAGAGGTTAAATCTCCTGGTTATATATCTTTAAACAGCCAGCACGGAGTCAGTGCCCTAAAGTGGTAGAGGGGAATTCTTCTCGTTATATATTTTTAAACAGCCAGCACATAGAAACTGCCCGAAACTGAGGAGAGTGGTAATCTCCTGGTTATATATATTCAACCAGCAAGCACAGAGTCAGTGCCCTAAACTGAGGAGTGTGTAAATCTGCTGGTAAAAAATTTTTTAATCAGCCAGCACAGATTCTGTGGCCTAAACTGAGTGGAGGGTAAATCTGCTGGTTATATATATATTGAACAGAGTCAGTGCCCGAAAATGTGCAGAGCGTAAATCACCTGGTTAAAAATATTTAAACAGCCAGCACAGAATCAGTGCCGTAAAGTTGGAGAGGGGAAATCTTCTCGTTATATATATTTAAACTGCCATCACAGAGTCAGTGCCTTAAGCTGAGGAGCTGGTAAATGTCCTTGTTATATATATTTAACCAGCCAGCACAGAGTCAGTGCCCGAAAGTGAGGAGAGGGTAAGTCTCCTGATTATATATATTTAACCAGCCTGGACAAAGTCAGTGCCCTAACTTAAGGACAGTGTAAATCCCCTGATTATATATATTTAACCAGCCAGCACGGAAACAGTGTCCAAAACTGAGGAGAGTGTCAGTCTCCTGGTAATAAATATTTACCCAGCCTGCACATTGTCAGTGCCCAAAACTGAGGAGAGTGTAAATTTCCTGGTTATATATACTCAACCAGCCAGAACAGATTCAGTGCCCTAAACAGAAGAGAGGGTTAAATCACGTGGTTAAATATATGTAACCAGCCAGAAAAGAGTCAGTGCCCGAAACTGAGGAGAGCGTAAAACCCCTGGTTAAAAATATTTAAACAGCCAGCACAGAGTCTGTACCCTAAAATGAGGAGAGGGTAAATCCCCTGGTTATATATATTTAACCAGCCAGCACAGAGTCATTGCCCCCAACTGAGGAGAGTGTAAATCTCCTGGTTATATATATTCAACCAGCGAGCAGAGATTCAGTGCCCTAAACTGAGAAGAGTGTAAATCTCCTGGTTATATATATTTAACCAGCCAGCACAGTGACAGTGCCCTAAACTGAGGAGAGGGAAAGTCTCCTGAAAATATATATTAAACCAGCAAGCACAGAGTCAGTGCCCTAACGTAAGGACAGTGTAAATCTCCTGGTTATATATAATTAACCAGCCAGTACGGAGTTATTGTCCAAAACTGAGGAGAGTGTACATCTCCTGGCTCGATATATTCAACCAGCGAGCACAGATTCAGTGCCCTAAACTGAGGAGAGTGTAAATCACCTGGTTATATATATTTAACCAGCCAGCACAGATTCAATGCCCTAAACTGAGGAGAGTGTAAATCTCCTGGCAGTATAGAATTAACCAGCCAGGACAGAGACAGTGCCCTAAGCTAAGGACAGTGTAAATCTCCTGGTTATATATATTTAACCAGCCCGCACAGAGTCAGTGCCCTGAACTGAGGAGAGTGTAAATCTCCTGGTTATATATTTTTAACCAGCCAAGACAGAGTCAGTGCCCTAAACTGAGGAGATTGTAAATCTGCTGGCTCGATATATTCAACCAGCCAGAACAGATTCAGTGCCCTAAACTGAGGAAAGGGTAAATCTCCTGGTTATATATATTTAACCAGCCAACACAGAGTCAGTGCCCTAAACTGAGGAGCATCTAAATCTCCTTGTTATATATAATTAACCATCCAGCACAGAGTCAGTGCCCTAAACTGAGGAGAGGTTAAATTTCCTGGATATATATATTTAACCAGCCAAGACAGAGTCAGTGCCCTACCCTGTTGAGAGTGTAAATCTCCTGGTTATATATATTTAACCAGCCAACACAGAGTCAGTGCCCTAAACTGAGGAGAGTGGAAATCTCCTGGTTTTATATATTTAACCAGCCAGTACAGACTCAGTGCCCGAAACTGAGGAGAGGTTAAATTTCCTGAATATTTATATTTAACCAGCCAAGACAGAGTCATTGTCCTAAACTGTTGAGAGTGTAAATCTCCTGGTTATATATATTTATCCAGCCAGCATAGACTCAGTGCCCTTAACAACGGAGAGGTTAAATCTCCTGGTTATATATCTTTAAACAGCCAGCACGGAGTCAGTGCCCTAAAGTGGTAGAGGGGAAATCTTCTCGTTATATATTTTTAAACAGCCAGCACATAAAAACTGCCCGAAACTGAGGAGAGTGGTAATCTCCTGGTTATATATATTCAACCAGCAAGCACAGAGTCAGTGCCCTAAACTGAGGAGTGTGTAAATCTGCTGGTAAAAAATTTTTAATCAGCCAGCACAGATTCTGTGGCCTAAACTGAGTGGAGGGTAAATCTGCTGGTTATATATATATTGAACAGAGTCAGTGCCCGAAAATGTGCAGAGCGTAAATCTCCTGGTTAAAAATATTTAAACAGCCAGCACAGAATCAGTGCCGTAAAGTTGGAGAGGGGAAATCTTCTCGTTATATATATTTAAACTGCCATCACAGAGTCAGTGCCTTAAACTGAGGAGCTGGTAAATGTCCTTGTTATATATATTTAACCAGCCAGCACAGAGTCAGTGCCCGAAAGTGAGGAGAGGGTAAGTCTCCTGATTATATATATTTAACCAGCCTGGACAAAGTCAGTGCCCTAACTTAAGGACAGTGTAAATCCCCTGATTATGTATATTTATCCAGCCAGCACGGAAACTGTGTCCAAAACTGAGGAGAGTGTCAGTCTCCTGGTAATAAATATTTACCCAGCCTGCACATAGTCAGTGCCCAAAACTGAGGAGAGTGTAAATTTCCTGGTTATATATACTCAACCAGCCAGAACAGGTTCAGTGCCCTAAACAGAAGAGAGGGTTAAATCACGTGGTTAAATATATGTAACCAGCCAGAAAAGAGTCAGTGCCCGAAACTGAGGAGAGCGTAAAACCCCTGGTTAAAAATATTTAAACAGCCAGCACAGAGTCTGTACCCTAAAATGAGGAGAGGGTACATCTTCTGGTTTTATATATTTAACCAGCCAGCACATAGTCAGTGCCCTAACCTGAGGAGAGGGTAAATCCCCTGGTTATATATATTTAACCAGCCAGCACAGAGTCATTGCCCCCAACTGAGGAGAGTGTAAATCTCCTGGTTATATATATTCAACCAGCGAGCAGAGATTCAGTGCCCTAAACTGAGAAGAGTGTAAATCTCCTGGTTATATATATTTAACCAGCCAGCACAGTGACAGTGCCCTAAACTGAGGAGAGGGAAAGTCTCCTGAAAATATATATTAAACCAGCCAGCACAGAGTCAGTGCCCTAACGTAAGGACAGTGTAAATCTCCTGGTTATATATAATTAACCAGCCAGTACGGAGTTATTGTCCAAAACTGAGGAGAGTGTACATCTCCTGGCTCGATATATTCAACCAGCGAGCACAGATTCAGTGCCCTAAACTGAGGAGAGTGTAAATCACCTGGTTATATATATTTAACCAGCCAGCACAGATTCAATGCCCTAAACTGAGGAGAGTGTAAATCTCCTGGCAGTATAGAATTAACCAGCCAGGACAGAGACAGTGCCCTAAGCTAAGGACAGTGTAAATCTCCTGGTTATATATATTTAACCAGCCCGCACAGAGTCAGTGCCCTGAACTGAGGAGAGTGTAAATCTCCTGGTTATATATTTTTAACCAGCCAAGACAGAGTCAGTGCCCTGAACTGAGGAGAGTGTAAATCTGCTGGCTCGATATATTCAACCAGCCAGAACAGATTCAGTGCCCTAAACTGAGGAAAGGGTAAATCTCCTGGTTATATATATTTAACCAGCCAACACAGAGTCAGTGCCCTAAACTGAGGAGCATCTAAATCTCCTTGTTATATATAATTAACCATCCAGCACAGAGTCAGTGCCCTAAACTGAGGAGAGGTTAAATTTCCTGGATATATATATTTAACCAGCCAAGACAGAGTCAGTGCCCTACCCTGTTGAGAGTGTAAATCTCCTGGTTATATATATTTAACCAGCCAACACAGAGTCAGTGCCCTAAACTGAGGAGAGTGGAAATCTCCTGGTTTTATATATTTAACCAGCCAGTACAGACTCAGTGCCCGAAACTGAGGAGAGGTTAAATTTCCTGAATATTTATATTTAACCAGCCAAGACAGAGTCATTGTCCTAAACTGTTGAGAGTGTAAATCTCCTGGTTATATATATTTATCCAGCCAGCATAGACTCAGTGCCCTTAACAACGGAGAGGTTAAATCTCCTGGTTATATATCTTTAAACAGCCAGCACGGAGTCAGTGCCCTAAAGTGGTAGAGGGGAAATCTTCTCGTTATATATTTTTAAACAGCCAGCACATAAAAACTGCCCGAAACTGAGGAGAGTGGTAATCTCCTGGTTATATATATTCAACCAGCAAGCACAGAGTCAGTGCCCTAAACTGAGGAGTGTGTAAATCTGCTGGTAAAAAATTTTTAATCAGCCAGCACAGATTCTGTGGCCTAAACTGAGTGGAGGGTAAATCTGCTGGTTATATATATATTGAACAGAGTCAGTGCCCGAAAATGTGCAGAGCGTAAATCTCCTGGTTAAAAATATTTAAACAGCCAGCACAGAATCAGTGCCGTAAAGTTGGAGAGGGGAAATCTTCTCGTTATATATATTTAAACTGCCATCACAGAGTCAGTGCCTTAAACTGAGGAGCTGGTAAATGTCCTTGTTATATATATTTAACCAGCCAGCACAGAGTCAGTGCCCGAAAGTGAGGAGAGGGTAAGTCTCCTGATTATATATATTTAACCAGCCTGGACAAAGTCAGTGCCCTAACTTAAGGACAGTGTAAATCCCCTGATTATGTATATTTATCCAGCCAGCACGGAAACTGTGTCCAAAACTGAGGAGAGTGTCAGTCTCCTGGTAATAAATATTTACCCAGCCTGCACATAGTCAGTGCCCAAAACTGAGGAGAGTGTAAATTTCCTGGTTATATATACTCAACCAGCCAGAACAGGTTCAGTGCCCTAAACAGAAGAGAGGGTTAAATCACGTGGTTAAATATATGTAACCAGCCAGAAAAGAGTCAGTGCCCGAAACTGAGGAGAGCGTAAAACCCCTGGTTAAAAATATTTAAACAGCCAGCACAGAGTCTGTACCCTAAAATGAGGAGAGGGTACATCTTCTGGTTTTATATATTTAACCAGCCAGCACATAGTCAGTGCCCTAACCTGAGGAGAGGGTAAATCCCCTGGTTATATATATTTAACCAGCCAGCACAGAGTCATTGCCCCCAACTGAGGAGAGTGTAAATCTCCTGGTTATATATATTCAACCAGCGAGCAGAGATTCAGTGCCCTAAACTGAGAAGAGTGTAAATCTCCTGGTTATATATATTTAACCAGCCAGCACAGTGACAGTGCCCTAAACTGAGGAGAGGGAAAGTCTCCTGAAAATATATATTAAACCAGCAAGCACAGAGTCAGTGCCCTAACGTAAGGACAGTGTAAATCTCCTGGTTATATATAATTAACCAGCCAGTATGGAGTTATTGTCCAAAACTGAGGAGAGTGTCCATCTCCTGGCTCGATATATTCAACCAGCGAGCACAGATTCAGTGCCCTAAACTGAGGAGAGTGTAAATCACCTGGTTATATATATTTAACCAGCCAGCACAGATTCAATGCCCTAAACTGAGGAGAGTGTAAATCTCCTGGCAGTATAGAATTAACCAGCCAGGACAGAGACAGTGCCCTAAGCTAAGGACAGTGTAAATCTCCTGGTTATATATATTTAACCAGCCCGCACAGAGTCAGTGCCCTGAACTGAGGAGAGTGTAAACCTCCTGGTTATATATTTTTAACCAGCCAAGACAGAGTCAGTGCCCTAAACTGAGGAGATTGTAAATCTGCTGGCTCGATATATTCAACCAGCCAGAACAGATTCAGTGCCCTAAACTGAGGAAAGGGTAAATCTCCTGGTTATATATATTTAACCAGCCAACACAGAGTCAGTGCCCTAAACTGAGGAGCATCTAAATCTCCTTGTTATATATAATTAACCATCCAGCACAGAGTCAGTGCCCTAAACTGAGGAGAGGTTAAATTTCCTGGATATATATATTTAACCAGCCAAGACAGAGTCAGTGCCCTACCCTGTTGAGAGTGTAAATCTCCTGGTTATATATATTTAACCAGCCAACACAGAGTCAGTGCCCTAAACTGAGGAGAGTGGAAATCTCCTGGTTTTATATATTTAACCAGCCAGTACAGACTCAGTGCCCGAAACTGAGGAGAGTTTAAATTTCCTGGATATTTATATTTAACCAGCCAAGACAGAGTCATTGTCCTAAACTGTTGAGAGTGTAAATCTCCTGGTTATATATATTTATCCAGCCAGCATAGACTCAGTGCCCTTAACAACGGAGAGGTTAAATCTCCTGGTTATATATCTTTAAACAGCCAGCACGGAGTCAGTGCCCTAAAGTGGTAGAGGGGAATTCTTCTCGTTATATATTTTTAAACAGCCAGCACATAGAAACTGCCCGAAACTGAGGAGAGTGGTAATCTCCTGGTTATATATATTCAACCAGCAAGCACAGAGTCAGTGCCCTAAACTGAGGAGTGTGTAAATCTGCTGGTAAAAAACTTTTTAATCAGCCAGCACAGATTCTGTGGCCTAAACTGAGTGGAGGGTAAATCTGCTGGTTATAAATATATTGAACAGAGTCAGTGCCCGAAAATGTGCAGAGCGTAAATCACCTGGTTAAAAATATTTAAACAGCCAGCACAGAATCAGTGCCGTAAAGTTGGAGAGGGGAAATCTTCTCGTTATATATATTTGAACTGCCATCACAGAGTCAGTGCCTTAAGCTGAGGAGCTGGTAAATGTCCTTGTTATATATATTTAACCAGCCAGCACAGAGTCAGTGCCCGAAAGTGAGGAGCGGGTAAGTCTCCTGATTATATATATTTAACCAGCCTGGACAAAGTCAGTGCCCTAACTTAAGGACAGTGTAAATCCCCTGATTATATATATTTAACCAGCCAGCACGGAAACAGTGTCCAAAACTGAGGAGAGTGTCAGTCTCCTGGTAATAAATATTTACCCAGCCTGCACATAGTCAGTGCCCAAAACTGAGGAGAGTGTAAATTTCCTGGTTATATATACTCAACCAGCCAGAACAGGTTCAGTGCCCTAAACAGAAGAGAGGGTTAAATCACGTGGTTAAATATATGTAACCAGCCAGAAAAGAGTCAGTGCCCGAAACTGAGGAGAGCGTAAAACCCCTGGTTAAAAATATTTAAACAGCCAGCACAGAGTCTGTACCCTAAAATGAGGAGAGGGTACATCTTCTGGTTTTATATATTTAACCAGCCAGCACATAGTCAGTGCCCTAACCTGAGGAGAGGGTAAAACCCCTGGTTATATATATTTAACCAGCCAGCACAGAGTCATTGCCCCCAACTGAGGAGAGTGTAAATCTCCTGGTTATATATATTCAACCAGCGAGCAGAGATTCAGTGCCCTAAACTGAGAAGAGTGTAAATCTCCTGGTTATATATATTTAACCAGCCAGCACAGTGACAGTGCCCTAAACTGAGGAGAGGGAAAGTCTCCTGAAAATATATATTAAACCAGCCAGCACAGAGTCAGTGCCCTAACGTAAGGACAGTGTAAATCTCCTGGTTATATATAATTAACCAGCCAGTACGGAGTTATTGTCCAAAACTGAGGAGAGTGTACATCTCCTGGCTCGATATATTCAACCAGCGAGCACAGATTCAGTGCCCTAAACTGAGGAGAGTGTAAATCACCTGGTTATATATATTTAACCAGCCAGCACAGATTCAATGCCCTAAACTGAGGAGAGTGTAAATCTCCTGGCAGTATAGAATTAACCAGCCAGGACAGAGACAGTGCCCTAAGCTAAGGACAGTGTAAATCTCCTGGTTATATATATTTAACCAGCCCGCACAGAGTCAGTGCCCTGAACTGAGGAGAGTGTAAATCTCCTGGTTATATATATTTAACCAGCCAACACAGAGTCAGTGCCCTAAACTGAGGAGAGTGGAAATCTCCTGGTTATATATATTTAACCAGCCAGTACAGACTCAGTGCCCGAAACTGAGGAGAGGTTAAATTTCCTGGATATTTATATTTAACCAGCCAAGACAGAGTCATTGTCCTAAACTGTTGAGAGTGTAAATCTCCTGGTTATATATATTTATCCAGCCAGCATAGACTCAGTGCCCTTAACAACGGAGAGGTTAAATCTCCTGGTTATATATCTTTAAACAGCCAGCACGGAGTCAGTGCCCTGAAGTGGTAGAGGGGAAATCTTCTCGTTATACATTTTTAAACAGCCAGCACATAGAAACTGCCCGAAACTGAGGAGAGTGGTAATCTCCTGGTTATATATATTCAACCAGCAAGCACAGAGTCAGTGCCCTAAATTGAGGAGTGTGTAAATCTGCTGGTAAAAATTTTTAATCAGCCAGCACAGATTCTGTGGCCTAAACTGAGTGGAGGGTAAATCTGCTGGTTATATATATATTGAACAGAGTCAGTGCCCGAAAATGTGCAGAGCGTAAATCTCCTGGCTAAAAATATTTAAACAGCCAGCACAGAATCAGTGCCGTAAAGTTGGAGAGGGGAAATCTTCTCGTTATATATATTTAAACTGCCATCACAGAGTCAGTGCCTTAAGCTGAGGAGCTGGTAAATGTCCTTGTTATATATATTTAACCAGCCAGCACAGAGTCAGTGCCCTAAACTGAGGAGATTGTAAATCTGCTTGCTCGATATATTCAACCAGCCAGAACAGATTCAGTGCCCTAAACTGAGGAAAGGGTAAATCTCCTGGTTATATATATTTAACCAGCCAACACAGAGTCAGTGCCCTAAACTGAGGAGAGTGGAAATCTCCTGGTTATATATATTTAACCAGCCAGTACAGACTCAGTGCCCGAAACTGAGGAGAGGTTAAATTTCCTGGATATTTATATTTAACCAGCCAAGACAGAGTCGTTGTCCTAAACTGTTGAGAGTGTAAATCTCCTGGTTATATATATTTATCCAGCCAGCATAGACTCAGTGCCCTTAACAACGGAGAGGTTAAATCTCCTGGTTATATATCTTTAAACAGCCAGCACGGAGTCAGTGCCCTAAAGTGGTAGAGGGGAAATCTTCTCGTTATATATTTTTAAACAGCCAGCACATAGAAACTGCCCGAAACTGAGGAGAGTGGTAATCTCCTGGTTATATATATTCAACCAGCAAGCACAGAGTCAGTGCCCTAAACTGAGGAGTGTGTAAATCTGCTGGTAAAAAATTTTTAATCAGCCAGCACAGATTCTGTGGCCTAAACTGAGTGGAGGGTAAATCTGCTGGTTATATATATATTGAACAGAGTCAGTGCCCGAAAATGTGCAGAGCGTAAATCTCCTGGTTAAAAATATTTAAACAGCCAGCACAGAATCAGTGCTGTAAAGTTGGAGAGGGGAAATCTTCTCGTTATATATATTTAAACTGCCATCACAGAGTCAGTGCCTTAAGCTGAGGAGCTGGTAAATGTCCTTGTTATATATATTTAACCAGCCAGCACAGAGTCAGTGCCCGAAAGTGAGGAGAGGGTAAGTCTCCTGATTATATATATTTAACCAGCCTGGACAAAGTCAGTGCCCTAACTTAAGGACAGTGTAAATCCCCAGATTATATATATATTTAACCAGCCAGCACGGAAACAGTGTCCAAAACTGAGGAGAGTGTCAGTCTCCTGGTAATAAATATTTACCCAGCCTGCACATAGTCAGTGCCCAAAACTGAGGAGAGTGTAAATTTCCTGGTTATATATACTCAACCAGCCAGAACAGGTTCAGTGCCCTAATCAGAAGAGAGGGTTAAATCACGTGGTTAAATATATGTAACCAGCCAGAAAAGAGTCAGTGCCCGAAACTGAGGAGAGCGTAAAACCCCTGGTTAAAAATATTTAAACAGCCAGCACAGAGTCTGTACCCTAAAATGAGGAGAAGGTACATCTTCTGGTTTTATATATTTAACCAGCCAGCACATAGTCAGTGCCCTAACCTGAGGAAAGGGTAAATCCCCTGGTTATATATATTTAACCAGCCAGCACAGAGTCATTGCCCCCAACTGAGGAGAGTGTAAATCTCCTGGTTATATATATTCAACCAGCGAGCAGAGATTCAGTGCCCTAAACTGAGGAGAGTTCAAATCTCCTGGTTATATATATTTAACCAGCCGGCACAGTGACAGTGCCCTAAACTGAGGAGAGGGAAAGTCTCCTGAAAATATATATTAAACCAGCCAGCACAGAGTCATGCCCTAACGTAAGGACAGTGTAAATCTCCTGGTTATATATAATTAACCAGGCAGTACGGAGTTATTGTCCAAAACTGATGAGAGTGTACATCTCCTGGCTCGATATATTCAACCAGCGAGCACAGATTCAGTGCCCTAAACTGAGGAGAGTGTAAATCACCTGGTTATATATATTTAACCAGCCAGCACAGATTCAATGCCCTAAACTGAGGAGAGTGTAAATCTCCTGGCAGTATTGAATTTACCAGCCAGGACAGAGACAGTGCCCTAAGCTAAGGACAGTGTAAATCTCCTGGTTATATATATTTAACCAGCCCGCACAGAGTCAGTGCCCTGAACTGAGGAGAGTGTAAATCTCCTGGTTATATATTTTTAACCAGCCAAGACAGAGTCAGTGCCCTAAACTGAGGAGATTGTAAATCTGCTGGCTCGATATATTCAACCAGCCAGAACAGATTCAGTGCCCTAAACTGAGGAGAGTGGAAATCTCCTGGTTATATATATTTAACCAGCCAGGACAGACTCAGTGCCCGAAACTGAGGAGAGGTTAAATTTCCTGGATATTTATATTTAACCAGCCAAGACAGAGTCGTTGTCCTAAACTGTTGAGAGTGTAAATCTCCTGGTTATATATATTTATCCAGCCAGCATAGACTCAGTGCCCTTAACAACGGAGAGGTTAAATCTCCTGGTTATATATCTTTAAACAGCCAGCACGGAGTCAGTGCCCTAAAGTGGTAGAGGGGAAATCTTCTCGTTATATATTTTTAAACAGCCAGCACATAGAAACTGCCCGAAACTGAGGAAAGTGGTAATCTCCTGGTTATATATATTCAACCAGCAAGCACAGAGTCAGTGCCCTAAACTGAGGAGTGTGTAAATCTGCTGGTAAAAAATTTTTAATCAGCCAGCACAGATTCTGTGGCCTAAACTGAGTGGAGGGTAAATCTGCTGGTTATATATATATTGAACAGAGTCAGTGCCCGAAAATGTGCAGAGCGTAAATCTCCTGGTTAAAAATATTTAAACAGCCAGCACAGAATCAGTGCCGTAAAGTTGGAGAGGGGAAATCTTCTCGTTATATATATTTAAACTGCCATCACAGAGTCAGTGCCTTAAGCTGAGGAGCTGGTAAATGTCCTTGTTATATATATTTAACCAGCCAGCACAGAATCAGTGCCCGAAAGTGAGGAGAGGGTAAGTCTCCTGATTATATATATTTAACCAGCCTGGACAAAGTCAGTGCCCTAACTTAAGGACAGTGTAAATCCCCTGATTATATATATTTAACCAGCCAGCACGGAAACAGTGTCCAAAACTGAGGAGAGTGTCAGTCTCCTGGTAATACATATTTACCCAGCCTGCACATAGTCAGTGCCCAAAACTGAGGAGAGTGTAAATTTCCTGGTTATATATACTCAACCAGCCAGAACAGGTTCAGTGCCCTAAACAGAAGAGAGGGTTAAATCACGTGGTTAAATATATGTAACCAGCCAGAAAAGAGTCAGTGCCCGAAACTGAGGAGAGCGTAAAACCCCTGGTTAAAAATATTTAAACAGCCAGCACAGAGTCTGTACCCTAAAATGAGGAGAGGGTACATCTTCTGGTTTTATATATTTAACCAGCCAGCACATAGTCAGTGCCCTAACCTGAGGAAAGGGTAAATCCCCTGGTTATATATATTTAACCAGCCAGCACAGAGTCATTGCCCCCAACTGAGGAGAGTGTAAATCTCCTGGTTATATATATTCAACCAGCGAGCAGAGATTCAGTGCCCTAAACTGAGGAGAGTGTAAATCTCCTGGTTATATATATTTAACCAGCCAGCACAGTGACAGTGCCCTAAACTGAGCAGAGGGAAAGTCTCCTGAAAATATATATTAAACCAGCCAGCACAGAGTCAGTGCCCTAACGTAAGGACAGTGTAAATCTCCTGGTTATATATAATTAACCAGGCAGTACGGAGTTATTGTCCAAAACTGAGGAGAGTGTACATCTCCTGGCTCGATATATTCAACCAGTGAGCACAGATTCAGTGCCCAAAACTGAGGAGAGTGTAAATCACCTGGTTATATATATTTAACCAGCCAGCACAGATTCAATGCCCTAAACTGAGGAGAGTGTAAATCTCCTGGCAGTATTGAATTTACCAGCCAGGACAGAGACAGTGCCCTAAGCTAAGGACAGTGTAAATCTCCTGGTTATATATATTTAACCAGCCCGCACAGAGTCAGTGCCCTAAACTGAGGAGCATCTAAATCTCCTTGTTATATATAATTAACCATCCAGCACAGAGTCAGTGCCCTACCCTGTTGAGAGTGTAAATCTCCTGGTTATATATATTTAACCAGCCAACACAGAGTCAGTGCCCTAAACTGAGGAGAGTGGAAATCTCCTGGTTATATATATTTAACGAGCCAGTACAGACTCAGTGCCCGAAACTGAGGAGAGGTTAAATTTCCTGGATATTTATATTTAACCAGCCAAGACAGAGTCATTGTCCTAAACTGTTGAGAGTGTAAATCACCTGGTTATATATATTTAACCAGCCAGCACAGATTCAATGCCCTAAGCTGAGTAGAGTGTAAATCTCCTGGCAGTATAGAATTAACCAGCCAGGACAGAGACAGTGCCCTAAGCTAAGGACAGTGTAAATCTCCTGGTTATATATATTTAACCAGCCAACACAGAGTCAGTGCCCTAAACTGAGGAGCATCTAAATCTCCTTGTTATATATAATTAACCATCCAGCACAGAGTCAGTGCCCTACCCTGTTGAGAGTGTAAATCTCCTGGTTATATATTTTTAACCAGCCAAGACAGAGTCAGTGCCCTAAACTGAGGAGATTGTAAATCTGCTGGCTCGATATATTCAACCAGCCAGAACAGATTCAGTGCCCGAAACTGAGGAAAGGGTAAATCTCCTGGTTATATATATTTAACCAGCCAACACAGAGTCAGTGCCCTAAACTGAGGAGAGTGGAAATCTCCTGGTTATATATATTTAACCAGCCAGTACAGACTCAGTGCCCGAAACTGAGGAGAGGTTAAATTTCCTGGATATTTATATTTAACCAGCCAAGACAGAGTCATTGTCCTAAACTGTTGAGAGTGTAAATCTCCTGGTTATATATATTTATCCAGCCAGCATAGACTCAGTGCCCTTAACAACGGAGAGGTTAAATCTCCTGGTTATATATCTTTAAACAGCCAGCACGGAGTCAGTGCCCTAAAGTGGTAGAGGGGAAATCTTCTCGTTATATATTTTTAAACAGCCAGCACATAGAAACTGCCCGAAACTGAGGAGAGTGGTAATCTCCTGGTTATATATATTCAACCAGCAAGCACAGAGTCAGTGCCCTAAACTGAGGAGTGTATAAATCTGCTGGTAAAAAATTTTTAATCAGCCAGCACAGATTCTGTGGCCTAAACTGAGTGGAGGGTAAATCTGCTGGTTATATATATATTGAACAGAGTCAGTGCCCGAAAATGTGCAGAGCGTAAATCTCCTGGTTAAAAATATTTAAACAGCCAGCACAGAATCAGTGCTGTAAAGTTGGAGAGGGGAAATCTTCTCGTTATATATATTTAAACTGCCATCACAGAGTCAGTGCCTTAAACTGAGGAGCTGGTAAATGTCCTTGTTATATATATTTAACCAGCCAGCACAGAGTCAGTGCCCGAAAGTGAGGAGAGGGTAAGTCTCCTGATTATATATATTTAACCAGCCTGGACAAAGTCAGTGCCCTAACTTAAGGACAGTGTAAATCCCCTGATTATATTTATTTAACCAGCCAGCACGGAAACAGTGTCCAAAACTGAGGAGAGTGTCAGTCTCCTGGTAATAAATATTTACCCAGCCTGCACATAGTCAGTGCCCAAAACTGAGGAGAGTGTAAATTTCCTGGTTATATATACTCAACCAGCCAGAACAGGTTCAGTGCCCTAAACAGAAGAGAGGGTTAAATCACGTGGTTAAATATATGTAACCAGCCAGAAAAGAGTCAGTGCCCGAAACTGAGGAGAGCGTAAAACCCCTGGTTAAAAATATTTAAACAGCCAGCACAGAGTCTGTACCCTAAAATGAGGAGAGGGTACATCTTCTGGTTTTATATATTTAACCAGCCAGCACATAGTCAGTGCCCTAACCTGAGGAGAGGGTAAATCCCCTGGTTAGATATATTTAACCAGCCAGCACAGAGTCATTGCCCCCAACTGAGGAGAGTGTAAATCTCCTGGTTATATATATTCAACCAGCGAGCAGAGATTCAGTGCCCTAAACTGAGAAGAGTGTAAATCTCCTGGTTATATATATTTAACCAGCCAGCACAGTGACAGTGCCCGAAACTGAGGAGAGGGAAAGTCTCCTGAAAATATATATTAAACCAGCCAGCACAGAGTCAGTGCCCTAACGTAAGGACAGTGTAAATCTCCTGGTTATATATAATTAACCAGCCAGTACGGAGTTATTGTCCAAAACTGAGGAGAGTGTACATCTCCTGGCTCGATATATTCAACCAGCGAGCACAGATTCAGTGCCCTAAACTGAGGAGAGTGTAAATCACCTGGTTATATATATTTAACCAGCCAGCACAGATTCAGTGCCCTAAACTGAGGAGAGTGTAAATCACCTGGTTATATATATTTAACCAGCCAGCACAGATTCAGGGCCCTAAACTGAGCAGAGTGTAAATCTCCTGGCAGTATAGAATTAACAAGCCAGGACAGAGACAGTGCCCTAAGCTAAGGACAGTGTAAATCTCCTGGTTGAATATATTTAACCAGCCCGCACAGAGTCAGTGCCCTGATCTGAGGAGAGTGTAAATCTCCTGGTTATATATTTTTAACCAGCCAAGACAGAGTCAGTGCCCTAAACTGAGGAGATTGTAAATCTGCTGGCTCGATATATTCAACCAGCCAGAACAGATTCAGTGCCCTAAACTGAGGAAAGGGTAAATCTCCTGGTTATATATATTTAACCAGCCAACACAGAGTCAGTGCCCTAAACTGAGGAGATTGTAAATCTGCTGGCTCGATATATTCAACCAGCCAGAACAGATTCAGTACCCTAAACTGAGGAAAGGGTAAATCTCCTGGTTATATATATTTAACCAGCCAACACAGAGTCAGTGCCCTAACTTAAGGACAGTGTAAATCCCCTGATTATATATATTTAACCAGCCAGCACGGAAACAGTGTCCAAAACTGAGGAGAGTGTCAGTCTCCTGGTAATAAATATTTACCCAGCCTGCACATAGTCAGTGCCCAAAACTGAGGAGAGTGTAAATTTCCTGGTTATATATACTCAACCAGCCAGAACAGGTTCAGTGCCCTAAACAGAAGAGAGGGTTAAATCACGTGGTTAAATATATGTAACCAGCCAGAAAAGAGTCAGTGCCCGAAACTGAGGAGAGCGTAAAACCCCTGGTTAAAAATATTTAAACAGCCAGCACAGAGTCTGTACCCTAAAATGAGGAGAGGGTAAATCCCCTGGTTATATATATTTAACCAGCCAGCACAGAGTCATTGCCCCCAACTGAGGAGAGTGTAAATCTCCTGGTTATATATATTCAACCAGCGAGCAGAGATTCAGTGCCCTAAACTGAGAAGAGTGTAAATCTCCTTGTTATATATATTTAACCAGCCAGCACAGTGACAGTGCCCTAAACTGAGGAGAGGGAAAGTCTCCTGAAAATATATATTAAACCAGCCAGCACAGAGTCAGTGCCCTAACGTAAGGACAGTGTAAATCTCCTGGTTATATATAATTAACCAGCCAGTACGGAGTTATTGTCCAAAACTGAGGAGAGTGTACATCTCCTGGCTCGATATATTCAACCAGCGAGCACAGATTCAGTGCCCTAAACTGAGGACAGTGTAAATCACCTGGTTATATATATTTAACCAGCCAGCACAGATTCAATGCCCTCAACTGAGGAGAGTGTAAATCTCCTGGCAGTATAGAATTTACCAGCCAGGACAGAGACAGTGCCCTAAGCTAAGGACAGTGTAAATCTCCTGGTTATATATATTTAACCAGCCCGCACAGAGTCAGTGCCCTGAACTGAGGAGAGTGTAAATCTCCTGGTTATATATTTTTAACCAGCCAAGACAGAGTCAGTGCCCTAAACTGAGGAGATTGTAAATCTGCTGGCTCGAAATATTCAACCATCCAGCACAGAGTCAGTGCCCTAAACTGAGGAGAGGTTAAATTTCCTGGATATATATATTTAACCAGCCAAGACAGTGTCAGTGCCCTACCCTGTTGAGAGTGTAAATCTCCTGGTTATATATATTTAACCAGCCAACATAGAGTCAGTGCCCTGAACTGAGGAGAGTGTAAATCTCCTGGTTATATATTTTTAACCAGCCAAGACAGAGTCAGTGTCCTAAACTGAGGAGATTGTAAATCTGCTGGCTCGATATATTCAACCATCCAGCACAGAGTCAGTGCCCTAAACTGAGGAGAGGTTAAATTTCCTGGATATATATATTTAACCAGCCAAGACAGAGTCAGTGCCCTACCCTGTTGAGAGTGTAAATCTCCTGGTTATATATATTTAACCAGCCAACACAGAGTCAGTGCCCTAAACTGAGGAGAGTGGAAATCTCCTGGTTATATACATTTAACCAGCCAGTACAGACTCATTGCCCGAAACTGAGGAGAGGTTAAATTTCCTGGATATTTATATTTAACCAGCCAAGACAGAGTCGTTGTCCTAAACTGTTGAGAGTGTAAATCTCCTGGTTATATATATTTATCCAGCCAGCATAGACTCAGTGCCCTTAACAACGGAGAGGTTAAATCTCCTGGTTATATATCTTTAAACAGCCAGCACGGAGTCAGTGCCCTAAAGTGGTAGAGGGGAAATCTTCTCGTTATATATTTTTAAACAGCCAGCACATAGAAACTGCCCGAAACTGAGGAGAGTGGTAATCTCCTGGTTATATATATTCAACCAGCAAGCACAGAGTCAGTGCCCTAAACTGAGGAGTGTGTAAATCTGCTGGTAAAAAATTTTTAATCAGCCAGCACAGATTCTGTGGCCTAAACTGAGTGGAGGGTAAATCTGCTGGTTATATATATATTGAACAGAGTCAGTGCCCGAAAATGTGCAGAGCGTAAATCTCCTGGTTAAAAATATTTAAACAGCCAGCACAGAATCAGTGCCGTAAAGTTGGAGAGGGGAAATCTTCTCGTTATATATATTTAAACTGCCATCACAGAGTCAGTGCCTTAAGCTGAGGAGCTGGTAAATGTCCTTGTTATATATATTTAACCAGCCAGGACAGAGACAGTGCCCTAAACTAAGGACAGTGTAAATCTCCTGGTTATATTTTTTTAACCAGACAGCATAGACTCAGTGCCCTAAACTGAGGAGAGGTTAAATCTCCTGGTTATATATATTTAACCAGCCAGCACAGAGTCAGTGCCTTAAACTGAGGAGCGGGTAAATGTCATGCTTGTATATATTTAACCATCCAGCGCAGAGTCTGTGCTCTAAACTGAGGATAGTGTAAATCTCCAGGTTATATTGAATTAACCAGCCAGCACGGAGTCAGTGCCCTAAACTAAGGACAGTGTAAATCTCCTTGTTATATATTTTTAACCAGCCAAGACAGAGTGAGTGCCCTAAACTGAGGAGATTGTAAATCTCCTGGTTATATATATTTAAATAGCCAGAACACTTTCAGTGCCCTAAACTGAGGAGAGTTTAAATCTCCTGGTTGTATATATTTAAACAGCCAGCACAGACTCAGTGCCCTAAACTGTGGATGGCGTAAATCTCCTGGTTATATATTTTTAAGCAGCCAGCACAGCGTAAGTGCCCTGAACTGAGGAGAGAGTAAATCTCCTGGTTATATATATTTAACCAGCCAGCACAGAGTCAGTGCCCGAAACTGAGGAGAGTGTAAATCTCCTGGTTATATATATTCAACCAGAAAGCACAGATTCTGTGCCCTAAACTGAGGAGAGTGTAAATCTCCAGGTTGTATATATTTAACCAGTCAGCACAGAGTCAGTGCCCTAAACTGAGGAGAGCGTAAATCTCCTTGTTAAAAATATTTAAACAGCCAGCAGAGTCAGTGCCCTAATGTGGTAGTGGGGTAATCTTCTCGTTATATATTTTTAAACAGCCAGCACAGAGTCAGTGCCCGAAACTGAGGAGAGTGTAAATCCCCTGGTTATATATATTCAACCAGCAATCACAGAGTCAGTGCTCTAAACGAAGGAGAGTGTAAATCTCCAGGTTATATATTTTTATCCAGCCAAGACAGAGTGAGTGCCCTAAACTGAGGAGATTGTAAATCTCCTGGCTCGATATATTCAACCAGCCAGCACAGAGTCAGTGCCCTAAACTGAGGAGAGTGTAAATTTCCATGTTATATATATTTAACCAGCAAGCACAGGTTCAGTGACCTAAACTGAGGAGAGTGTAAATTTCCTGTTTATATATATTTAACCAGCCAGCATAGACTCAGTGCCCTAAACTGAAGAGAGGTTAAATCTTCTGGTTATGTATATTTAACCAGCCAGCACTGAGCAGTGCCTTAAACCGAGGAGTGGGTAAATGTCCTGGTTGTATATATTTAACCAGCCAGCGCAGAGTCAGTGCCCTTAACTGTGGACAGGGAAAATCTTCTGGTAATATATATTTAACCAGTCAGCACAGAGTCATTGCCCGAAACTGTGCATACCGTAAATCTCCAGGTTAAAAATATTTCAAGAGTCAGCACGGTGTCAGTGCCCTAAACTGAGGAGAGGGGTAATCTTCTGGTTATATATATTTAACCAGCCAGCACAGATTCAGTGCCCTAAACTGAGGAGAGTGTGAATTTCCTGGTTACATCTTTTTAACCAGACAGCGCAGAATCAGTGCCCTAAATTGAGTAGATTGTAAATCTTTTGGTTATCTATATTTAACCATTCAGCACAGAGTCAGTGCCCTAAACTGAAGGGAGTGTAAATCTCCTGGTTATATATCTTTAACCGGCCAGTACAGATTCACTGCCATAAACTGAGGATAGTGTAATCTCCTGGTTATTTTTATTTAACGAGCCAACATATACTCAGTTCCCTAAACTGAGGAGAGGTTAAATCTCCTGGTTATATATATTTAACGAGCCAGCACGGTGTCAGTGCCCTAAACTAAGGAGTGTGTAAATCTCCTGGTTATATGTATTTAACCTACCAGGACAGAGACATTGCACTAAACTAAGGATCGTGTAAATCTCCTGGTTATATATATTTAACCAGCTAGCACAGATTCAGTGCCGGAAACTGAGAAGAGTGTACATCTCATGATAATATATATTTAACCAGCCAGCATAGACTCAGTGCCCTAAACTGAAGAGAGGTTAAATCTTCTGGTTATATATATTTAACCAGCCAGCGCAGATTCAGTGCCCTAAAGTGGTAGAGGGGAAATCTTCTCATTATATATATTTAAACATCCAGCACAGAGCCAGTGCCCTAAACTGAGTAGAGGGTAAATCTCCAGGTTATATATATATTCAACCAGCCAGCACGGAGTGATTGCCCTAAACTGAGGAGAGTGTAAATCTCCTGGTTAAATATATTTAAACAGCTAGCACAGACTCAATGACCTAAACTAAGGAGAGTGTAAATCTCCTGATTATATATAGTTAACCAGCCAGCATAGATTCAGTGCCCAAAACTGAGGAGAGGGTAAGTCTCCTGGTAATATATATTTAACCGGCCAGGACAGAGACAGTGCCCTAAAGTAAGTACAGTGTAAATCTCCTGGTTATATATTTTTAACCAGCTAAGACAGAGTCAGTGCCATAAACCGAGGAGGTTGTAAATCTCCTGGTTATATATATTTAACCAGCCAGCACAGAGACAGTGCCCGAAACTGAGGAGAGCGTAAATCACCTGGTTAAAAATATTTAAACAGCCAGCACCCAGTCAGTGCCCTAAACTGAGGAGAGGGGAAATCTCCTGGTAATATATATTTATACAACCATCACTATGTCAGTGCCCCAATATGAGGATAGTGGAAATCTTCTGGGCATATACAATTAACCAGCCAGCACAGAATCATTGCCTGAAAATGAGGCGAGTGGAAATCTCCTGGTGATATATATTCAACCAGCAAGCTCAGAGTCAGTGCCCAAAACTGAGGAGTGTGTAAATCTGCTGGGAATAAATATTTAATCAGCCAGCACAGATTCTGTGCTCTAAACTGAGGGGAGGGTAAATCTGCTGGTTACATATATATTTCACAGAGTCAGTGCCCGAAAATGTGGAGAGCGTAAATCTCCTGGTTAAAAATATTTAAATAGCCAGCACAGAATCAGTGCCATAAAGTTGGAGAGGCGAAATCTTCTCGTTATATATATTTAAACAGCCAGCACGGAGTCAGTGCCCTAAACTGAGGAGAGGGGAAATCTCCTGGTTATATATATTGCACCAGCCAGCACAGAGTCAGTGCCCTAAACTGAGGATGGTGTAAATCCCCTGGTTATATATTTTTAAACAGCCAGCACAGGGTAAGTGCCCTGAACTGAGGAGATTGTGAATCTCCTGCTTATATATATTTAACCAGCCAGCACAGAGTCAATGCCCTAAACTGTGTAGAGTGCAAATCTTCCAGTTGTATATATTTTACCAGCAGGCGCAGAGTCAGTGCCTGAAACTTAGGAGAGTGTATATCTCGTGATCAGAAACATTTAACCACATAGCACGGACTCAGTGCCCTAAACTGAAGAGAGTGTAAATCCCCTGGTTATATATATTTTACCAGCCAGCACAGAATCATTGCTCTAAACTGAGGAGAATGTACATCTCTTGGTTATATATATTTAAACAGCCAGCACAGAGTCAGAGCCCGAAACTGAGGACAGTGTAAATCTCCTTGTTATACATATTTAACCAGCAGGGTCAGAGTCAGTGCCCTAAACTGAGGAGAGTGTAAATCTCCTGGTTATATATATTTAACCAGCCAGCACAGACTCAGTGCCCTAAACTGAGGAGAGTGTAAATCTCCTGGTTATATATATTACACCAGCCAGCACAGAGTCAGTGCCCTAAACTGAGCAGAGAGTAAATTCACTAGTTATATATATTTAACGAACCAGCACAGACTCAGTGCCCTGAACTGAGGAGAGTGTAAATCTCCTGGTTATATATATTTAACCAGCAGGGACAGAGGCAGTGCCCTAAACTGAGGAGAGGGTAAATCTCCTCGTTATATATATTTAATCAGCCAGCACAAAGTCAGTGTCCAAAATTGAGGAGAGTGTAAATCTCCTGGTTATATATCTTTAAATAGCCAGCATAGTTTCAGTGCTCTAAACTGAGGAGAGGTTAAATCTCCAGGTTATATATATTTAAACAGCCAGCACAGCGTAAATGCCCTAAACTGAGGAGAGTGTAAGTTTCCTGGTTACATATATTTAAACAGCCACCATAGAGTCATTGCCCTAAACTGAGGAGAGTGTAAATCTCCTGTTTATATATATTTAATCAGCCAGCACAGACTCAGTGCCCGAAACTGAGGAAAGTGTAAATCTACTGGTTATATATATTTAACCAGTAGGGACAGAGTCAGTGCCCTAAACTGAGGAGATAAATCTCCTAGTTATATATATTTAACCAGCCAGCACAAATTCAGTGCCCTAAACTGAGGAGAGTGTAAATCTCCTGGTTATATATATTTAAACAGCCAGCACAGTGTAAATGCACTAAACTGAGGAGAGTGTACGTTTCCTGGTTACACATATTTAAACAGCCAGCATAGAGTCATTGCCCTAAACTGAGGAGTGTGTAAATCTTCTGGTGATATATATTTAACCAGACAACACAGAGTCAGTGCACTAAACTGAGGAGAGTGTAAATCACCGGTTTATATATATTTAAACAGCCAGCACAGCGTAAATGCCCGAAACTGAGGAGAGTGTAAATCTCCACGTTATATATATTACACCAGCCAGCACAGAATCAGTGCCCTAAACTGAGGAGAGGGTAAATCAGACTCAGTGCCCTAAACTGAGGAGAGTGTAAATCTCCTGGTTATATATATTTAACCAGCCAGCACAGAGTCATTGCCCCAAACTGTGTCGAGTGCAAACTACCGGTTGTATATATTTTACCAGCAGGTGCAGAGTCAGTGCCTGAAAGTTAGGAGAGTGTATATCTCGTGTTTAGAAACATTTAACCACAGAGCACTGACTCAGTGTCATAAAATGAAGAGAGTGTAAATCTCCTGGTTATATATATTTAACCAGCCAGCACAGAATTATTGCTCTAAACTGAGGAGAATGCAAACCTCCTGGTTTTATATATTTAAACAGCCAGCACAGAGTCACAGCCCGAAACTGAGGAGGGTGTAAAACTCGTGGTTATATATATTTTAACAGTCAGTGCAGAGTCAGAGCCCGAAAGTTAGGAAAGTGTAAATCTCCTGGTTATATACATTTAACCAGCCAGAAGAGAGTCAGTGCCCTCAACTGAAGAGAGTGTATATCTCCTGGTTATGTATATTTAAACAGCCAGCACAGCGTAAATGCCCGAAACTGAGGAGATTGTAAATCCCCTGGTTATATATATTACACCAGCCAGCACAGAGTCAGTGCCCTATACTGAGGAGAGAGTTAATCCACTGGTTATATATATTTAATTAGCTAGCACAGCGTAAATGCCCTAAACTGAGGAGAGTGTAAATCTCCTGGTTATATATATTTAAATAGCCAGAACACTTTCAGTGCTTTAAACTGAGGAGAGTGTAAATCTCCTGGTTATATATTTTTAAGCAGCCAGCACAGAGTCATTGCCCCAAATTGAGGAGAGTTTAAATCTCCTGGTTATATATATTTAAACAGCCAGCACAGACTCAGTGCCCGAAACTGAGGAGATTGTAAATCTCCTGGTTATATATATTTAAATAGCCAGAACACTTTCAGTGCCCAAAACTGAGGAGAGTTTAATTCTCCTGGTTGTATATATTTAAACAGCCAGCACAGACTCAGTGCCCTAAACTGAGTAGAGTGTAAATCCCTGGTTATATATATTTAAACAGCCAGCACAGAGTCAGTTCCTTAAACTGAGGAGAGAGTAAATCTCCTGGTTATATATATTGAAACAGCCAGCACAGCTTAAATGCCCTAAATTGAGGACAGTGTAAATCTCCTGGTTATATATATTTAACCAGCCAGCACAGACTCAGTGCCCTAAACTGAGGAGAGCGTAAATCTCCTGGTTATATATATATATTTAACCAGCCAGCACAGAGTCAGTGCCCTAAACTGAGGAGAGCGTAAATCTCCTGGTTATATATATTTAACCAGCAGTGTCAGAGTCAGTGCCCTCGACTGAGGAGAGAGTAATACTCCTGGTTATATATATTTAACCAGCCAGCACAGAGTCAGTGCCCTAAACTGAGGAGAGTGTAAATCTCATGGTAATATATATTTGACCAGCCAGAACAGAGACAGTGCCCTTAACTGAGGAGAGTGTAAATCTCCTGGTTATATATATATTTAACCAGCCAGCATAGAGTCATTGCCCTAAACTGCGGAGAGTGTAAATCTCCTTGTTATATCCGTTTAAGCAGACAGCACAGAGTCAGTGGCCTATACGGAGGAGAGTGTAAATCTCCTGGTTATATATCTTTACCCAGCCAACACAGAGGAAGTGCCCTAAACTGAGGAGAGTGTAAATCTCCTGGTTAAATATATTTAACCAGCCAGCACAGAATCAGGGCCCTAAACTGAGGAGAGCGCAAATCTCCTGGTTATATATATTGAAACAGTCAGCACAGAGGAAGTGCTCTAAACTGAGGAAATGGGAAATCTTTGTGTTATATATATTTAACCAGCCAGCACGGCGTCAGTGACCGAAAGTGAGGAGGGTGAAAATCTCCTGGTTATATATTTTTTACCAGCCAGCACAGTGTCAGTGCCCTAAACCGAGGAGAGGGGGAATCTCCTGGTTATATATATTTAACCAGCCAGCACAGAGTCATTGCCCTGAACTGAAGAGAGTGGAAATCTCCTTGTTATATATATTTAACCAGCCAGCACAGAGTCAGTGCCCTAAACTGAGGAGAGTTTAAATCTCCTGGTTATATATATTTAACCGGCCAGCACAGATTCAGTGCCCTAAACTGAGGAGAGTTTAAATCTCCTGGTTATATATATTTTACCAGCCAGCACAGAGTCATTGCACTATACTGAGGAGAGGGGAAATCTCCTGGTTATATCTATATTTAAACTGCCAGCCCAGAGTCATTGATCTAAACTGAGGAGAGTGTAAATCTCCTGGTTATATATATTTAACAAGCGGCACAGAGTCATTGCCCTAAACTGAGGAGAGCGTAAATCTCCTGGTTTTATATATATTTAAATAGGCAGCGCAGATTCAGTGCCCGAAACTGAGGAGAAGGTAAATCTCCTGGTTATATATATTTAACCAGCCAGTGCAGACACTGAGCCCTAAACTGAAGACAGTGTAAATGTCCTGGTTATATGTTTCTTTAGCCAACCAGCACAGGGTCATTGCTCTAAACTGAGGAAAGTGTAAAACTCGTGGTTTTATATATTTAACTAGCCAGCACAGAGTCAGTAGCCTAAACTGAGGAGAGTGTAAATCTCCTGGTTATATATATTTAACCAGCCAGCACAAAGTCAGTGCCCTAAACTGAGGAGAGTGTAAATCTCCTGGTTATATATGTTTAACCAGCCAGCACAAAGTCAGTGCCCTATACTGAGGAGAGGGGAAATCTCCTGGTTATATCTATATTTAAACTGCCAGCCCAGAGTCATTGATCTAAACTGAGGAGAGTGTAAATCTCCTGGTTATATATATTTAACAAGCGGCACAGAGTCATTGCCCTAAACTGAGGAGAGCGTAAATCTCCTGGTTTTATATATATTTAAATAGGCAGCGCAGATTCAGTGCCCGAAACTGAGGAGAAGGTAAATCTCCAGGTTATATATATTTAACCAGCCAGTGCAGACACTGAGCCCTAAACTGAAGACAGTGTAAATGTCCTGGTTATATGTTTCTTTAGCCAACCAGCACAGGGTCATTGCTCTAAACTGAGGAAAGTGTAAAACTCGTGGTTTTATATATTTAACTAGCCAGCACAGAGTCAGTAGCCTAAACTGAGGAGAGTGTAAATCTCCTGGTTATATATATTTAACCAGCCAGGACAAAGTCAGTGCCCTAAACTGAGGAGAGCGTAAATCTCCTGGTTATATATGTTTAACCAGCCAGCACAAAGTCAGTGCCCTAAACTGAGGAGAGGGTAATTCCCCTGGATACATATATTTAACCAGCCAGCACAGAGTCCTTGCACTTACCTGAGGCGTGTGTAAATCTCCTGGTTATATATATATAACCAGCCTGCACGGAGTCTGTGCCCTAAACAGAGGAGAGTGTATAACTCCTCGTTATATATATTTAACTTGCCAGTACAGAGTCATTGCCCTAAACTGAGGAGAGTATAAATCTCCTGGTTATGTATATTTAAACAGCCAGCACAGAGTCAGTGCCCTAAACTGAGGAGAGGGTAAATCTCCTGGTTACATATATTTAACCAGCCAGCACAGAGTCAGTGCCCTAAATGGAGGAGAGTGTAAATCACCTGGTTATACATATTTAACCAGACAATGCACAGTCAGTCCCCTAAACTGAGGAGAGTGGAATTCACCTGGTTATATATATTTAACCCGCCAGCACAGAGTCATTGCACGAAACAGAGGAGAGGGGAAATCTCCTTGTTTTATATATTTTACCGGCCAGCACAGACTCAGTGCCCTGGACTGTGGAGAGGGGATATCTCCTGGTTATATCTATATTTAAACAGCCAGCAGAGAGTCAGAGACCTAAACTGAGGAGAGTGTAAATCTCCTGGTTATATATATTTAACCAGCAGTGTCAGAGTCAGTGCCCTAATCTGAGGACAGTGTAATTCTCATGGTTATATATATTTAGCCAGCCAGCACAGAATCACTGCCCTAAACTGAGGAGAGTGTAAATCAGACTCAGTGCCGTAAACTGAGGAGAGAGTAAATCTCCTGGTTATATATATTTAACCAGCCAGCACAGAGTCATTGCCCCAAATTGAGGAGAGTGTAAATCTCCTGGTTATATATATTTAAACAGCCAGCACAGAGTCATTGCACTAAACAGAGGAGAGGGGAAATCTCCTTGTTTTATATATTTTACCGGCCAGCACAGACTCAGTGCCCTAGACTGTGGAGAGGGGATATCTCCTGGTTATATCTATATTTAAACAGCCAGCAGAGAGTCAGAGCCCTAAACTGAGGAGAGTATAAATCTCCTGGTTATATATATTTAACCAGACAGCTTAGTGACAGTGAACTAAACTGAGGATAGTGAAAGTCTCCTGTGTAGATATATTCAACCAGCCAGCACAGAGTGCCCGAAAGTGAGAAGAGTGTAAACCTCCTGGATATATATATATTTAACCAGCCAGCACAGACTCAGTGCCCTATACTGATGAGAGGGGAAATCTACTGGTTAAATCTATATTAAATCTGCCAGCACAGAGTCATTGCCCTAAACAGAGGAGGGTGTAAATCTTCTGGTTATATATATTTAACCAGACAACACAGAGTCATTGCCTTGAACTGAGGAGAGTGTAAATCTCCTGGTTATATAGATTTAAACAGCCAGCACAGACTCAGTGCCCGAAATTGAGGAGTGTGTAAATCTCCTGGTTATATATATTTAACCAGTCAGCACTGAGTCATTGCCCTAAACTGAGGAGAGTGGAAATCTCAAAGTTATATATATTTAACCAGCAGGCGCAGAGTCATTGCCCTAAACTGAGGAGAGTGTAAATCTCCTGGTTATATACATTTAACCAGCCAGTGTCGATTCCATGCCCTAAACTGAAGAGAGTGTAAATATCCTGGTTATAAATTTATTGAACCAGCCACCACAGGGTCATTGCTCTAAACTGAGGAGAGTGTAAATCTCCTTGTTATATATATTTAAACAGCCAGCACAGAGTCATTGACCTAAACTGAGGAGATTGCAAATATCCTGGTTTTATATATATATTAAAACAGCCAGCACAGCGTAATGCCCGAAACTGAGGATAGTGTAAGTCTCCTGGCTACATATATTCAACCAGCCGCACAGACTCAGTGACCTAAACTGTGGAGAGTGGAAATCTTCTCGTTTTGTATATTCAACCAGCCAGCACAGACTCAGTACCCTCAACTGAGGAGAGGGTAAGTATCCTGGTTATATATATTTAACCGGCCAGCACAGAGACATAGCGCTAAACTGAGGAGAGAGTAAATCTCCTGATTAGAAATATTTAAACAGCCAGCACAGACTCAGTGCCCTCAACTGAGGAGAGGGTATGTCTCTGGTTATATATATTTAACCGGCCAGGACACATTCAGTGCCCTAAACTGAGGAGAGTTTAAATCTCCTGGTTTTATATATTTAACCAGCCAGCGCAGAGTCATTGCACTAAAGTGAGGAGAGTGTAAATCTCCTGGTTATATATATTTAAAAAGCCAGCACAGAGTGAGTGCCCTAAACTGAAGAGAGTGTAATTCTCCTGGTTATATATATTTCGCCAGCCAGCACAGACTCAATAAATCTCCTGGTTATATATATATTTAACGAGCCAGCACAGATTCAGAGCCCTAAACTGAGGAGATTACAATTTAGCAATTTAACCAGCCAGCACAGAGTCATTGCCCCAAATTGAGGAGAGTGTAAATCTCCTGGTTATATATATTTAAACAGCCAGCACAGAGTCAGTGCCTGAAACTGAGTAGTGTGTAAATCTCCTGGTTAAATATATTCAACCAGAAAGCACAGAGTCAGTGTCCTAAACTGTGGAGAGGGGAAATCTATTGAGGAGAGGGTAAATCTCCTGGTGATATATATATGTTTAACCAGCCAGCACAGAGTCATTGCCCTAAACTGAGGTGAGCGTAAATCTTATGTTTATATATATTTTAACAGCCAGCACAGAGTCAGTGCCCTAAACTTAGGAGAGTGTAAATCTCCTGGTTATATATATTTTACCAGCTAGCACAGATTCAGTGATCTAATCTGAGGAGATTTCAAATCTCCTGGTTAAATATATTTAACCAGCCAGCACAGACTCAGTGCCCTAAACTGAGGAGAGGGTAAATCTCCTGGTTACATATATTTAACCAGCCAGCACAGAGTCAGTGCCCTAAATGGAGGAGAGGGTAAATCTCCTGGTTATATATATTTAACCAGCCAGCACAGAGTCATTGCCTTAAACTGAGGAGAGTGTAAATCTCCTGGTGATATATATTTAAACAGCCAGCACAGATTCCGTGCCCTAAACTGAGGAAAGCGTAAATCTTATGGTTATATATATTTAACCAGACAACACCGAGTCAGTGCCCTAAACGGAGTAGGTTATAAATCTCCTGGTTATACATATTTAACCAGCCAGCACAGAGTCATTGCCTTAAACTGAGGAGAGTGTAAATCTCCTGGTGATATATATTTAAACAGCCAGCACAGATTCCATGCCCTAAACTGAGGAGAGTGTAAATCTCCTGGTTATATACATTTAACCAACCAGCACAGAATCCGTGCCCTAACCTGAGGAGAGTGTATATCTTCTTGTTATATTCACATGGATGATCCCTTGAATGACAGGTCTAGCATACGAGGAACGGCTGAGGATACTGGGATTGTATTCGTTGGAGTTTAGAAGATTAAGGGGAGATCTAATAGAGACGTACAAAATAATACATGGCTTTGAAAAGGTGGATGCTAGAAAATTGTGTCTGTTAGGCGAGGAGACGAGGACCCGTGAACACAGCCTTAGAATTAGAGGGGGTCATTTCAGAACAGAAATGCGGAGACATTTCTTCAGCCAGAGCGTGGTGGGCCTGTGGAATTCATTGCCACGAAGTGCAGTGGAGGCCGGGACGCTAAATGTCTTCAAGGCCGAGATTGATAGGTTCTTGTTGTCTAGAGGGATTAAGGGCTACGGGGAGAATGCTGGCAAGTGGAGCTGAAATGCGCATCAGCCGTAATTGAATGGCGGAGTGGACTCGATGGGCCGAATGGCCTTACTTCCACTCCTATGTCTTATGGTCTTATGGTCTTATATATATTTAAAAAGACAGCAGAGCGTAAGTGCCCTAAACTGAGGAGAGCGCAAATCTCCCGGTTGTATATATTTAATCAGCCAGCACGGAGTCAGTGCCCTAAAGTGAGGAGAGTGTAAATCTCCTGTTTATATATATTTAAACAGCCAGCGCAGAGTCAGTGCCTGAAACTTAGGAGAGTGGAAATCTCCTGGTTACATACATTTCTCCAGCCAGCACAGACTCAGTGCTCTGAACTGAAGAGAGGGTAAATCAACTGGTTATGTATTTATTTAACCAGACAGCACAGAGTCATTGCTCAAAAGTGAGGAGAGTGTAAATCTCCTGGTTATATATATTTAAACAGCCAGCACAGAGTCAGTGCCCTAAACTGAAAAGAGTTTAAAACCCCTGGTTATAGATATTTTAACAGCCAGCACAGAGTAAGTGCCCTAAACTTAGGGGAGTATAAATCTCCTGGTTAGATATATTTAAACAGCCAGCTTAGAGTCAGTGCCCGAAACAGATGAGAGTGTAAATCTTCTGGTTTTGTATATTCAACCAGCCAGCACAGATTCAGTGCCCTCAACTGAGGAGAGGGTAAGTCTCCTGGTTATATATATTGAAACGGCTAGCACAGATTCCATGCCCTAACCTGAGGAGAGTTTAAATCTCCTGGTTATATATATTTAAACAGCCAGCACAGATTCCGTGCCCTAAACTGAGGAGAGTGTATATCTCCCGGTTATATATCTTTAACCAGCCAGCACAGAGTTAGTGCCCTAAAGTGAGGAGAGTGTAAATATCCTGTTTATATATATTTAAACAGACAGAGCAGAGTCAGTGCCTGAAACTTAGGAGAGTGGAAATCTCCTGGTTGTATACATTTCACCAGCCCGCAGAGACTCAGTGCTCGAAACTGAGGAGAGTGTAAATCACCTGGTTATGTATTTATTTAACCAGACAGCACAGGGTCATTGCTCTAAACTGAGGAGAGTGTAAATATCCTGGTTATATATATTTACACAGCCAGCACAGAGTCAGTGCCCTAAACTGAGGAAAGAGTAAAACTCGTGGTTATATATATTCAACTCGCCAGCACAGAATCAGTGCCCTAAACTGAGGAAAGTGTAAAACTCGTGGTTATATATATTCAACGAGCCAGCACAGAGTCAGTGCCCTAAACAGAGGAGAGTGTAAATCTCCTGGTGATATATATTTAAACAGCCAGCACAGAGTCAGTGCCCTAAACTGAGGAGAGTGTAAATCTCCTGGTTATATATATTTAACCAGCCAGAACGGAGACAGTGCCCTTAACTGAGGAGAGTGTAAATCTCCTGGTAATATATATTTCACCAGCCAGCACAATGTCAGTGCCCTAATGAGAGTATAAATTTTCTGGTTGTGTATATTCAACCAGCCAGCACAGATTCAGTGCCCTCAACTGAGGAGAGGGTAAGTCTCCTGGTTATATATATTTAAACGGCCAGCACAGATTCAATGCCCTAACCTGAGGAGAGTTTAAATCTCCTGGTTATATATATTTAACCAGCCAGCACAGACTCAGTGCCACAACTGAGGAGAGCGTAAATTTACTGGTTATATATATTTAACCAGCCAGCACAGAGTCAGTGCCCTAAACTGAGGAGAGTGTAAATCTCCCGGTTATATATATTCAAACAGTCAGCACAGAGGTAGTGTCCTAAACTGAGGAGAGGGGAAATCTTCTTGTTAGATGTATTTAACCAGCCAGCACAGCGTCAGTGACCGAAACTGAGAAGAGTGAAAATCTCCTGGTTATGTATATTTAAATTACAGCAGAAAGTCATTGCCCTGATCTGAGGAGAGAGTAAATCTTCTGGTTATATATATGATTAGACTTACAGTGTGGAAACAGGCCCTTCGGCCCAACAAGTCCACACCGACCTGCCGAAGCGCAACCCACCCATACCCCTACATTTACCCCTTACCTAACACTACGGGCAATTTAGCATGGCCAATTCACCTGACCCTGCACAAATTTTGGACTGTGGGAGGAAACCGGAGCACCCGGAGGAAACCCACGCAGACACTGGGAGAATGTGCAAACTCCACACAGTCAGTCGCCTGAGGTGGGAACTGAACCCGGGTCTCTGACGCTGTAAAGCAGCAGTACTAACAACTGTGCCACCGTGCCGCCCTCATTTAAGCAGCCAGCACATAGTCAGTGCACTAAACTGAGGAGAGCGTAAATCTCCTGGTGATATATATTTAAACAGCCAGCACAGAGTCAGTGCCCTAAATAAAGGAGAGGGTAAATCTCCTGGTTATATATATATATATATATATATATATATACATATCTTTAACCAGCCAGCACAGAGTCATTGGCCTAAACTGAGGGGAGTGTAAATCTTCTGGTTATATATATTTAACCAGACAGCACAGAGTGAGTGCCCTAAACTGAGGCGAGTGTAAATCTGCTGGTTATATATATTTAACCAGCTACCACAAAGTCAGTGCCCTAAACTGAGGAGAGTGTAAGTCTACTGGTTATATATATTTAACCAGCCAGCGCCGAGTCAGTGCCCTAAACTGAGGGGAGACCGTAAATCTCCTATTTATATATATTCAAACAGTCAGCACAGAGGTAGTGTCCTAAACTGAGGAGAGGGGAAATCTTCTTGTTATATGTATTTAACCAGCCAGCACAGCGTCAGTGACCGAAACTGAGAAGAGTGAAAATCTCCTGGTTATGTATATTTAAAAAGCCAGCACAGAGTTATTGCCCTGAATTGAGGAGAGAGTAAATCTGCTGGTTATATATATTTAACCAGCCAGCACAGACTCAGTGCCAGAACTGAGGAGAGGGTAAATTTCCTGGTTATATATATTTAAACAGCCAGCACAGAGTCAGTGCCCTAAACTGAGGAGAGTGTAAATCTCCTGGTTATATATATTTAACCAGCCAGCACATAGTCAGTGCCTTAACTGAGGAGAGGGTAAATCTCCTGGTTATATATATTTATTTAACCAGCCAGCACAGAGTTATTGCCCGAAACTGAGGTGAGCGTAAATCCCCTGGTTATATGTATTTAAATAGCCAGCACAGTTTCAGTGCTCTAAACTGAGGAGAGCGTAAATCTTATGGTTATATATATTTAACCAGACAACACCGAGTCAGTGCCCTAAACGGAGTAGGTTGTAAATCTCCTGGTTATATATATTTAACCAGCCAGCAGAGAGTCATTGCCTTAAACTGAGGAGAGTGTAAATCTCCTGGTGATATATATTTAAACAGCCAGCACAGATTCCGTGCCCTAAACTGACGAGAGTGTAAATCTCCTGGTTATATATTTTTAACCAGCCAACACAGAGTCAGTGCTCTAAACTGAGGAGAGTGCAAACTCCCGGTTATATATATTTAACCAGCCAGCACGGAATCAGTGCCCTAAAGTGAGGAGAGTGTAAATATCCTGTTTATATATATTTAAAATGCCAGCACAGAGTCATTGCTCATAAGTGAAGAGAGTGTAAATCTCCTGGTTATATATATTTAAACAGCCAGCACAGAGTCAGTGCCCGAAACTGAGGAAAGTGTAAAACTCGTGGTTATATATATTCAACTAGCCTGCACAGATTCAGTGCCCTAAACTGAGGAGAGGGTAAGTCTCCTGGTTATATATATTTAAACGGCCAGCACAGATTCAATGCCCTAACCTGAGGAGAGTTTAAATCTCCTGGTTATATATATATGTAACCAGCCAGCACAAAGATATAGCGCTCAACTGAGGAGAGTGTAAATAACCTGGTTATATATATTTAACCAGCCAGCATAGACTCAGTGCCCTAAACTGAGCAGAGTGTAAATCTCCTGGTTATATATAATGAACCAGCCCTTACAGAATCAGTGCCCTAAACTGAGGAGAGTGTAAATCTCCTGGTTATATATGTTTAACCAGCCAGAACGGAGACAGTGCCCTTATCTGAGGAGAGTGTAAATCTCCTGGTAATATATATTTCACCAGCCAGCACAATGTCAGTGCCCTAAACTGAGGAGAGTGTAAATCACCTGGTTATATATATTTAAACAGCCAGCACAGAGTCAGTGCTCTAAACTGAGGAGAGTGTAAATCTCCTGGTTACATATATTTTACTAGCCAGAACAAAGTCATGGCGCAAATCTGAGGAGAGTGTAAAACTCCTGGTTTTATAGATATATTTAACCAGCCAGCGCAGAGTCAGTGCCCTAAACTGAGGAGGGTTCAAATCTCCTGGTTATATATATTTAACCAGCCAGCACAGAGTCATTGCCCGAAACTGAGGAGAGTATTAATCTCCTGGTTATATTTATTTAACCGGCCAGCACAGATTCAGTGCCCTAAACTGAGGAGAGTTTAAGTCTCCTGGTTATATATATTTAACCAGCCAACACAGATTTAGTGACCTAAACTGAGGAGAGTGTATATCACCTGGTTATGACTTTTCAACCAGCCAGCACAGAGTCAGTGCCCTCAACTGAGGATTGGGTAAGTATCCTGGTTATATATATTTAACGGGCCAGCACAGAGACATAGCGCTAAACTGAGGAGAGAGTAAATCTCCTGAGTAGAAATATTTAAACAGCCAGCACAGACTCAGTGTCCTGAAGTGAGGAGAGGGGAAATCTCCTGGTTAAACATATTTAAAAAGCCAGCACAGAGTCAGTGCCCTAAAGTGCGGAGAGGGGAAATCTCATGGTAATATATATTTAAACAGCCAGCACAGAGTCTGTGCCCTAACCTGAGGAGAGCGTTAATGCCCTGGTTATATTTATGTGACCAGCCAGCACAAAGTCAGTGCCCTTAACTGAGGAGAGGGTAAATCTCCTGGTTATATATATATTGAATCAGTCAGCACAGAGTCATTGCCTTAAAGTGAGGAGAGTGTAAACAGCCAGCACAGACTCAATGCCCTAAACCGAGGAGAGTGTAAATCTCCTGGTTATATATATTTAACCAACCAGTACAGAGTCATTGCCCTAAACTGAGGAGAGTGCAAATCTCCCCGTTATATATATTTACCAGCAGGCGCATTGTCAATGCCCTAAACTGACGAGAGTATAAATATCCTGGTTATATATATTTAAACAGCCAGCGCAGAGTCAGGCCTGAAACTTAGGAGAGTGTAAATCTTCTTGTTATGTACATTTAACCAGCCAGCACAGATTCAGTGCCCTCAACTGAGGAGAGAGAAAGTCTCCTGGTTATACATATTTAAACGGCCAGCACTGATTGAGTGACCAAAACTGAGGAGAGGGTAGGTATCCTGGTTATATATATTTAACCGGCCAGCACACATTCAGTCCCCTAACCTGAGGAGAGTTTAAATTTCCTGCATATATATATATATATATATATTTAACCAGCAAGCACAGAGTCATTGCCTTAAACTGAGGAGAGTGTAAATCTCCTGGTTATATATATTTAAACAGCCAGCACAGATTACGTGCTCTAAACTGAGGAGAGTGTATATCTTCTTGTTATATATATTTAAACAGCCAGAAGAGCGCCAGTGCCCGTAACTGACAAGAGTGTAAATCTCCTGGTTATATATTTTTAACCAACCAGTACAGAGTCATTGCCCTAAACTGAGGAGAGTGTAAATCTCCTGGTTATATATTTTTAACCAACCAGTACAGAGTCATTGCCCTAAACTGAGGAGAGTGCAAATCTCCCGGTTATATATATTTAATCAGCCAGCACGCAGTCAGTGTCCTAAAGTGAGGAGAGTGTAAATCTCCTGGTTATATATATTTAATCAGCCAGCACAGAGTCAGTGCCTGAAACTGAGGAGAGTGGAAATCTCCTGGTTATATACATTTCACCAGCCAGCACAGAGTCAGTGCTCTAAACTGAGGAGAGTGTAAATCTCCTGGTTATATATATTTAAACAGCCAGCCCAGACTCAGTGCCCTAAACTGAAGAGAGTGTAAATCTCCTTGTTATGTACTTATTATACCAGCCAGCACAGAGTCATTGCTCTAAACTGAGTAGAGTGTAAATCCCCTGGTTATATATATTTAAACAGCCAGTACAGTGCCCTAAACTGAGGAGAGTGTAAAACTAGTGGTTATATATATTTAACTAGCCAGCGCAGACTCAGTGCTGTAAACTGAGGAGAGGGAAAATCTACTGGTTATATATAAATTTATATTGCCAGCAAAGAGTCTTTGCCCTAAACTGAGGAGAGCGTAAATCTCCTGGTTATATATATTTAACCAGCCAACATAAGTCAGTGCCATAAACTGAGCGGGTTAATCTCCTGGTTACATATATTTAACCAGACAGTGCAGAGTCAGTGCCCTAAACTGAGCAGAGTTAAAATCTCCTGGTTATATATATGTAACCAGCCAGCACAGACTCAGTGCCCTAAACTGAGGAGAGTGTAAATCTCCTGGTTATATATATTTAACCAGCCAGCACAGACTCAGTGCCCTAAACTGAGGAGAAGGTAAATCTCCTGGTTATATATATTTAACCAGCCAGCACAGAGTCAGTGCCCTAAACTGAGGTGAGCGTAAATCGCCTGGTTATATGTATTTAAATATCCAGCACAGTTTCAGTCCCCTAAACTGAGGAGAGCGTAAATCTTCTGGTTATATATATTTAACCAGCCAGCACATCGTAATGCCATAAACTGAGGAGAGTGTAAATCTCCTGGTTATATATTTTTACCCAGCCAGCACAGAGTCAGTGCTCTAAACTGAGGAGAGCGCAAATCTCCCGGTTATACATTTTTAACCAGCAGGCACATAGTCAGTGCCCTAAAGTGAGGAGAGTGTTAATATCCTGTTGACATATATTTAAACAGCCAGCGCAGAGTCAGTGCCTGAAACTGAGGAGAGGGTAAATCACCTGGTTACATATATTTAGCCAGCCATCACAGACTCAGTGCCCTAAACTGGGGAGAGTGTAAATCTCCTGGTTATATATGTCCAACCAGCCAGCACAGAGTCAGTGCCCTAATCTGAGGAGACTGTAAATCTTCTGGTTATATACATTCAACCAGCCAGCACAGAGTCGCTGCCTAAAACTGAGGAGAGTGTAATCCACCTGGTTATATATAGTAAAACAGCCAGAACAGATGCAGTGCCCGAAACTGAGGGGAGAGCATAAATCTTCTGGTTATACATATTCAAACAGTGAGCACAAAGGAAGTGTCCTAAACTGAGGAGAGGGGAAATCTTCTTGTTATATATATTTAAACAGCCAGCACAGCGTAAATGTCCTAATTTGAGGAGAGTGTACATCTCCTGGTTATATATATTTAGCAAGCCAGCACGAAGACAGTGACCTAAACCGAGGAGAGGATAAATCTCCTGGTTTTATATATTTCACCAGCCAGCACAGAGTCATTGCCCTAAACTGAGGAGAGAGTAAATCTACAGGTTATATATATTTAACCAGCCAGCACAGAGTCATTGCCCTCAACTGAAGAGAGTGTAAATCATCTGGTTATATATATTCAACCAGCCAACACAGAATCATTGCCTGAAACTGAGGAGAGTGTAAATCTCCTGGTTATATATATTTAGCCAGCCATCACAGACTCAGTGCCCTAAACTGGGGAGAGTGTAAATCTCCTGGTTATATATGTCCAACCAGCCAGCACAGAGTCAGTGCCCTAATCTGAGGAGAGAGTAAAACTCCTGGTTATGTATATTGAACCAGCCAGCACAAAGTCAGTACACTAAACTGAGGAGAGGGTAAATCTCCTGGTTTTTCATCTATATATATTTAACCAGCCAGTACAGAGTCAGTGCTGGTTGGTTACGTATATTTAACCAGCCAGCACAGAGTCATTGCCCTCAACTGAAGAGAGTGTATATCCCCTGGTTTTATATATTTGACCAGCCAGTACAGACTCAGTGACCTAAACTGTTGAGAGGGTAAATCTCATGGTTATATATATATTTAAAGAGCCAGCACAGAGTCATTGCACTAAACTGCGGAGATTGTAAATCTCCTGGTTTTATATATTTAATCGGTCATCAAAGATTCAGTGCCCTAAACTGAGGAGAGTGTAATTCTAATGGTTTCCACACTAACGTAATCTAATCTAATATATATTTAACCAGCAAGCACAATGTCAGTGCCATACACTGGGGACAGTGTAAATTGCCTGGTTATGTATATTTAACCAGCCAGCGCCGAGTCAGTGCCCTAATCTGAGGGAAGAGCGTAAATCTCCTTTTTATATATATTCAAATAGTCAGCACAGAGTCAGTGCCCTAAACTGTGGAGAGGGTAAATCTCCTGGTTATATATATTTAACCAGCCAGCACAGAGTCAGTGCCCTAAACTGAGGAGAGTGTAAATCTCCTGGTTGTATATATTTAACCAGCCAGCGCAGAGTCAGTCAGTGTCCTAAACTGGGGACAGTGTGAATCTCCTGGTTATGTATATTTAAACAGCAAGCACAGAGTTAGTACCCTAAACTGAGGAGAGTGTAAATCTCCTGGTTCTATATATATTTAACCAGCCAGCGCAGAGTCAGTGCCCTTAACTGAGCAGGTGGAAATCTCCTGGTAATATTTATTCAACTTACCAGCACAGAGTCAGTGCCCAAAACAGAGGAGAGTGTAAATCTCCTTGATATATATTTTTAACCAGCCAGCACAGACTCAGTGCCCTAAACTGAAGAGAGGGTAAATCTCCTGGTTATGGTTTTATTTAACCAGCCAGCACAGAGTCATTGCCCTAAACAGAGGCGAGTGTAAAACCCGTGGTTATATATATTTAACTAGTTAGCACAGAGTCAGTACCCTAAATTACGGAGAGTGTTAATCTCCTGGTTATATATATTTTACCAGACAGCGTAGAGTCAGTGCCCTAAACTAAGGAGAGTGTAAACCACCTGGTGAGATATATTTATCCAGCCAGCGCTGACTCAGTGCCCTAAACTGAGAAGACTGCAAATCTCCTTGTTATATGTATTTAATGAGCCAGCACAGAGTTAGTGCCCTAAACTGAGCAGAGTGTAATTCACCTGGTGATATATATTTAACCAGACAGCGCAGAGTCAGTGCCCTAAACTGAGCAGAGTGTAAATCTCCTGGTTAAATATATTTAACGAGCCAGCACTGACTCAGTGCCCTCAACAGTGGTGAGGGTAAATCTCCTGGTTATATATATTTAAGCAGCCAGCACAGACTCAATGCCCTTAACTGAGGAGAGTGAAAATCTTCTGGTTATATATATTAAACCAGCCAGCACAGAGTCAGTGCCCTAAACTGAGGGGAGTGTAAATCTCCTTTTTTTTCTATATTTAACCAGCGAATACAGATTCAGTGCTCTAAACTGTGGAGAGGGTCAATCCCCTGGTTGTATATATTTAACCAGCCAGCACAGCGTAAGTGCCCTAAACTGAGGAGAGTGTAAATCTCCTGGTTATATATATTTATCCAGCAGGCGCAGAGTCAGTGCCCAAAACTGAGGAGAATGTAAATCTCCAGGTTATATATATTTAACCAGCCAGCACAGACATAGTGCCCTAAACTGCGCAGACGGTAAATCTCCTGGTTAAATATATATTTAACCAACCAGCACAGAGTCATTGCCCTAAACTGAGGAGAGTGTAAATCTCCAAGTTATCAATTTAAACAGTCAGCACAGAGTCAGTGCCCTGAACTGAGGAGAGGGTAAATCTCCTGGTTAAGTTATATTGAACCAGCCAGCACAGAGTCAGTGCCCTAAACTGAGCAGAGGGTAAATCTCCTGGTTATATATATTTAAACAGCCAACACAGGATCAGTGCCCTAAACTGAGAAGAGGATAAATCTCCTGGTTATATATATATAATATATTTAACCAGCCAGCACAGAGTCAGTGCCCTAAACCGAAGAGAGGATAAATCTCCTGGTTATATATATAAATTTAACGAGCAAGCACACAGTCAGTGCCCTAAACTGAGAGGAACGTAAATCTCCTGGTTATATATATATTTAAACAGCCAGCACAGAGTCAGTGCCCTAAACTGAGGAGAGTATAAATCTCCAAGTTATCAATTTAAACAGCCAGTACAGAGTCAGTGCCCTGGACTGAGAAGAGGGTAAATCTCCTGGTTATATATATTTAACCAGCCAGTACAGAATCAATGATCTAAACTGAGGAGAGGGAAAACCCCTGGTTATGTATATTGAACCAGCCAGCACAGAGTCATTGCCCTAAACTGAGGAGAGTGTAAATCTCCTGATTATATATATACATTTAACGAGCAAGCACACAGTCAGTGCCCTAAACTGAGGAGAGCGTAAATCTCCTGGTTATATGATTTAGATTAGATTACTTAGATTACTTACAGAGTGGAAACAGGCCCTTAGGCCCAACAAGTCCACACCGACCCGCCGAAGCGCAACCCACCCATACCCCTATATCTACCCCTTACCTAACACTACGGGCAATTTAGCATGGCCAATTCACCTAACCTGCACATCTTTGGACTGTGGGAGGAAACCGGAGCACCCGAAGGAAACCCACGCAGACACGGGGAGAATGTGCAAACTCCACACAGTCATATATATATTTAAACAGCCAGCACAGCGTAAATGCCCTAAATTTAGGAGAGTGTAAATCTCCTGGTAACATATATTTTACCAGCCAGCACAGAGTCATTGCCCTAAACTGAGGAGAGTGTAAATCTCCCGGTTATATATATTTAACCATTCAGCACAGAGGCATTGCCTCAAACTGAGGAGAGTGTAAATCTCCTGGTAACATATATTTAAGCAGCCAGCACAGACTCACTGCCCTAAACTGAGGAGAGGGTAAATCTCCTGGTTATATATATTTAAACAGCCAGCACAGAGTCAGTGCCCTAAACTGAGGAGAGTGTTAATCTCCCGGTTATACATATTTAAACAGCCAGCACAGCGTAAATGCCCTCAATTGAGGAGAGTGTGTAAATCACCTGGTACCATATGTTTAACCAGCCAGCACAGAGTCATTGCCCTAAACTGAGGAGAGTCTAAATCTCCTGGTAACATATATTTAACCAGCCAGCACAGAGTCATTTCCCTAAACTGAGGATCAGGGTAAATCTCCTGGTTATAAATATATATTTAACCAGCTAGCAGAGTCATTGCCTTAAACTGTGGAGAGTGTAAATCTCCTGTTTATATTATATATATATTTAACCAGCCAGCACAGAGTCATTGCCCGTAACTGAGGAGAGTGTAAATCTCCTGGTTATATGTATTTAACCAGAGAGCGCAGAGTCAGTGCACTAAACTGAGGAGAATGCAAATCTCCAGGTTATATACATTTCACCAGCCAGCGCAGAGTCAGTGCCCTAAACTGAAGAGAGTGTAAATCTCCTGGTTATATACATTTAACCAGCCAGCGCAGACTCAGTGCCCTAAACTGAGGAGAATGCAAATCTCCTGGTTATATATATTTAACCAGCCAGCACAGATTCAGTGACCTAAACTGAGGATAATATAAATCTTCTGGTTATATAAATTTAACTAGCCAGCACAGAGTCAGTGCCCTAAACTGAGGAATGGGAAAATCTCCTGGTTAAATATATTTAACCAGCCAGCACAGAGTCATTGCCCTAAACTGAGGAGAGTGTAAATCAACTGGTTATATATATTTAAAAAGCCAGCACAGACTCAGTACCCTAAACTGAAGAGAGTGTAAATCTCTTGGTTATGTATTTATTTAACCAGCCAGCACAGAGTCATTGCTATGAACTGAGGAGAGTGTAAAACTCGTGGGTATATATTTAACAAGCCAGCACAAAGTCAGTGCCTTAAACTGAGGAGAGTGTAAAACTCGTGGGCATATATTTAACAAGCCAGCACAGAGTCAGTGCCCGAAACTTCAGAGAGTGTAAATCTCCGGGTTATATATATTTAACCTGCCAGCTGAGAGTCAGTGCCCAAATCTGAGGGTAGTGTAAGTCTCCCGGCTAGATATATTCAACCAACCAGCACAGAGTCAGTGCCCTAAACTGAAGAGAGTGTAAATCTCCTGGTTATGTATTTATTTAACCAGCCAGCACAGAGTCATTGCTCTGAACTGAGGACTGTGTGTATCTCCTGGTTTTATATGTGTTTAAACAGCCAGCACAGAGTCAGTGCCTTAAACTGAGGAGAGTGAAAAACTCGTGGGTATATATTTAACAAGCCAGCACAGAGTCAGTGCTCTCAACGAAGGAGAGGGTAAATCTCCGGGTTATGCATATTTGACCAGCCAGCTTAGAGTCAGTGCCCTAAACTGAGGTTACTGTAAGTCTCCCGGCTACATATATTCAACCAGTCAGCACAGAGTCAGTGTTCTAAACAGAAGAGAGTTAAAACTCGTGGTAATATATATTTAACAAGGCAGCACAGATTCAGTGCTGTAAACTAAGGAGAGTGTAAATCTCCTGGTTATATATATTTTAACAGGCCAGCACAGAGTCAGTGCCCGAAACTTAGGAGAGTGTAAATCTCCGGGTTATATGTATTTAACCAGCCAGCTTAGAGCCAGTGCCCTAATCTGAGGGTAGTGTAAGTCTCCCGGCTAGATATATTCAACCAGCCAGCACAGAGTCAGTGCCCTAAACTGAGGAGAGTGTAATTCTCCTGGTTATATATATTTAACCAGCCAGCACAGACTCAGTGCCCTAAACTGAGGAGAGGGTAAGTTTCCTTGTTATATATATTTAGCCGGTCAGCACAGATTCAGTGCCCTAAACTGGGGAGAGTGAAAATCTCCTGATTAAATATATTTAACCAGCCAGCACAGTGTCATTGCCCTAAACTGAGGAGAGTGTAAATCTCCTGGCTATAAATATTCAATCAGCCAGCACAGAGTCAGTGCCCTAAACTGAGCAGACGGTAAATCTCCAGGTTCTATATATTTAACCAGACAGCACAGAGTCAGTGCCCTAAACCGAAGAGAGGATAAATCTCCTGGTTATATATATACATTTAACGAGCAAGCACACAGTCAGTGCCCTAAACTGAGGAGAGCGTAAATCTCCTTGTTATATATATTCAAACAGCCAGCACAGCGTAAATGCCCTAAATTGAGGAGAGTGTAAATCTCCGGGTTATATATATTTAACCAGCCAGCTGAGAGTCAGTGCCCAAATCTGAGGGTAGTGTAAGTCTCCCGGCTACATATATTCAACCAGTCAGCACAGAGTCAGTGTTCTAAACAGAAGAGAGTTAAAACTCGTGGTAATATATATTTAACAAGGCAGCACAGATTCAGTGCTGTAAACTAAGGAGAGTGTAAATCTCCTGGTTATATATATTTTAACAGGCCAGCACAGAGTCAGTGCCCGAAACTTAGGAGAGTGTAAATCTCCGGGTTATATGTATTTAACCAGCCAGCTTAGAGCCAGTGCCCTAATCTGAGGGTAGTGTAAGTCTCCCGGCTAGATATATTCAACCAGCCAGCACAGAGTCAGTGCCCTAAACTGAGGAGAGTGTAATTCTCCTGGTTATATATATTTAACCAGCCAGCACAGACTCAGTGCCCTAAACTGAGGAGAGGGTAAGTTTCCTTGTTATATATATTTAGCCGGTCAGCACAGATTCAGTGCCCTAAACTGGGGAGAGTGAAAATCTCCTGATTAAATATATTTAACCAGCCAGCACAGTGTCATTGCCCTAAACTGAGGAGAGTGTAAATCTCCTGGCTATAAATATTCAATCAGCCAGCACAGAGTCAGTGCCCTAAACTGAGCAGACGGTAAATCTCCAGGTTCTATATATTTAACCAGACAGCACAGAGTCAGTGCCCTAAACCGAAGAGAGGATAAATCTCCTGGTTATATATATACATTTAACGAGCAAGCACACAGTCAGTGCCCTAAACTGAGGAGAGCGTAAATCTCCTTGTTATATATATTCAAACAGCCAGCACAGCGTAAATGCCCTAAATTGAGGAGAGTGTAAATCTCCGGGTTATATATATTTAACCAGCCAGCTGAGAGTCAGTGCCCAAATCTGAGGGTAGTGTAAGTCTCCCGGCTAGATATATTCAACCAGCCAGCACAGATTCAGATACCTAAACTGAGGAGAGTGTAAATCTTCTGGTTATGTATATTTAACCAGACAGCACAGAGTCAGTGCCCTAAACTGAGGAGAGTGTAAATATCCAGGTTATACATATTTAAACAGCCAACGTAGAGTCAGTGCCTGAAACCTAGGAGCGTGTAAATCTCCTGGTTATATACATTTCACCAGCCAGCACAGAGTCAGTGCCCTAAACTGAAGAGAGTGTAAATCTCCTGTTTATGTATTTATTTAACCAGCCAGAACAGAGTCATTGATCTAAACTGAGGAGAGTGTAAATCTCCTGGTTATATATATTTAACCAGCCAGCACAGAGTCAGTGCCCTAAACAGAGGAGAGTGTAAAACTCGTGGTTATATATATTTAACAAGGCAGCACAGATTCAGTGCTCTAAACTAAGGAGAGTGTAAATCTCCTGATTATATATATTTTAACAGGCCAGCACAGAGTCATTGGCCTAAACTGAGGAGAGTGTAAATCTCCGGGTTATATATATTTAACCAGCCAGCTTAGAGTCAGTGCCCTAATCTGAGGGTAGTGTAAGTCTCCCGGCTAGATATATTCAACCAACCAGCACAGAGTCAGTGCCCTAAACTGAGGAGAGGGTAAATCTCCTGGTTATATATATTTCACCAGCCAGCACAGACATAGTGCCCTGAACTGTGCAGACGGTAAATCTCCTGGTTAAATATATATTAACCAGCCAGCACAGAGTCATTGCCCTAAACTGAGGAGAGTGTAAATCTCCTGGTTATGGTTTTATTTAACCAGCCAGCACAGAGTCATTGATCTAATCTGAGGAGAGTGTAAATCTCATGGTTATATATATTTAAACAGCCAGCACAGAGTCAGTGCCCTCAACTGAGGAGAGTGTAAAACTCGTTGTTATATATATTTAACTAGTTCGCACAGAGTCAGTGCCCTAAATTACGGAGAGTGTAAATCTCCAGGTTATATATATTTTACCAGACAGTGCAGACTCAGTGCCCTAAACTAAGGAAAGTGTCTACCACCTGGTGAGATATATTTATTAAAGCCAGCGCTGACTCAGTGCCCTAAACTGAGAAGACTGCAAATCTCCTTGTTATATTTATTTATTGAGCCAGCACAGAGTCAGTACCCTAAACTGAGCAGTGTAAATCTCCTGGTTATATATTTTTAACCAGACAGCGCAGAGTCAGTGCCCGAAACTGAGGAGAGTGTAAATCACCTGGTGATATATTTTTAACCAGACAGTGCAGAGTCAGTGCCCTAAACTGAGGAGAGTGTAATTCACCTGGTTATGTATATTTAACCAGCAAGCACTGAGTCACTGCCCTCAACTGTGGTGAGGGTAAATCTCCTGGTTATATATATACTTCACCAGCCATCACAGACTCAAATCCCCTTAACTGAGGAGAGTGAAAATCTTCTGGCTCTATATATTTAACCAGCCAGCACAGAGTAAGTGCCCTAAACTGAGGAGAGTGTAAATCTCCTGGTTATATATATTTAACCAGACAGCGCCGAGTCAGTGCACTAAACTGTGGAGAGGGTAAATCCCCTTTTTTATACATATTTAACCAGCCAGCACAGAGTCATTGCCCTTAACTGAGTAGAGTGTAAATCTTCTGGTTATATATATTTAACCAGCCAGCACGGAGTCAGTGACCGAAACTGAGGAGTGTGAAAATCTCCTGGTTATATATATTTAACAACCAGCACAGAGTCATTGCACTGAACTGAGGAGAGTGTAAATCTCCTGGTTATATATGTTTAACAAGCCAGCACAGACTCAGTGCCCTAAACTGAGGAGAGTGTAAAACTCGTGGTTATACATATTTTACTAGTTAGCACAGAGTCACTGCCCTAAATTAAGAAGAGTGTAAATCCCCTGGTTATATATATTTGACCAGCCAGCACAGACTCAGTGACCTAAACTGTTGACAGGGTAAATCTCCTGGTTATATATATATTTAAAGAGTCAGCACAGAGTCATTGCCCTAAACTGCGGAGATTGTAAATATCCTGGTTTTAGATATATTTATACAACCAGCACAGAGTCAGTGCCCTAAACTGAGGAGAGTGTAAATCTCCCGGTTAAATATATATTTAACCAGCCAGCAGAGTCAGTGCCCTAAACTGCGGAGATTGTAAATATCCTGGTTTTAGATATATTTATACAACCAGCACAGAGTCAGTGCCCTAAACTGAGGAGAGTGTAAATCTCCCGGTTATATATATTTAACCAGCCAGCACAGATTCAGTGCCCTAAACTGAGGAGAGTGTAAGTCTCCTGGTTATATATATTTAACCAGCAAGCACAATGTCAGTGCCATACACTGCGGACAGTGTAAATCTCCTGGTTATGTATACTAACCAGCCAGCGCATAGTCAGTGCCCTAAACTGAGGAGTGTGTAAATCTCCTGGTTCGATATATATTTAACCAGCCAGCACAGAGTCAGTGCCCTAAACTGAGGAGAGGCTATATCCCCTGGTTATATATATTTAACCAGCCAGCCTAGAGTCATTGCCCGAAACTGAGGAGAGTGTAAATCTCCTGGTTATATATATTTTACAAGCCAGAACAGAGTTATTGCCCTAAACTGATGAGAGTGTAAATCTCCTGGTTATATATATTTAATCAGCCAGCACAGAGTCAGTGCGCTAAATTGAGGAGCGTGTAAATCTACTGGCAAGATAATTTTAACCAGCCAGCACAAACTCAGTGCCCTAAACTGAAGAGAGGGTAAATCTCCTGGTTATATATATTTAACGAGCCAGCACAGATTAATTGCCCTAAACTGTGGAGAGTGTAAATCTCCTGGTTTAATATATACATTTAAACAGCCAGCACAGACTCAGTGCCCGAAAATGAGTAGAGTCGAAATCTCCTGCTTCTCTATTTAACCAGCCAGCACATAGTGAGTACCCTAAACTGTGGAGAGTGTAAATCTCCTGGTTATATATATTTAACCAGCCAGCACAGAGTCAGAGACCTAAACTGAAGAGAGGGTATATCTCCTGGTTATATATATTTAACCAGTCAGCACAATGTCAGTGCCATACAATGTGGACAGTGTAAATATCCTGGTTATATTTATTCAAACAGCCAGCACAGAGTCAGTGCCCTAAGCTGAGGAGAGTGTAAATCTCCTGGTTATATATATTTCACCAGCCAGCGCAGAGTCAGTGACCTAAACTGAGGAGAGGGTAAATCTCCTGGTTATATATATTTAACCAGCCAGTGCAGAGTCAGTGCCCGAAACTGAGGAGAGGCTATATCCCCTGGTTATATATATTTAACCTGCCAGCATAGTCATTGGCCAAAACTGAGGAGAGTGTAAATCACCTGGTTACATATATTTAAGAAGCCAGCACAATCTAAGTGCCCTAAACTGAGGGGAGTGTAAATCCCCTGGTTTTATATATATATTTAACCAGCCAGCACAGACTCAGTGCCCTAAACTGAGGAGAGTGTAAATCTCCTGGTTATATATATTTAACCAGCCAGCGCAGAGTCAGTGACCTAAACTGAGGAGAGGCTATATCTCCTGGTTTTATATATTTAACCTGCCAGCACAATCTAAGTGCCCTAAACTGAGGAGAGTGTAAATCTCCTGGTTTTATATATATATTTAACCAGCCAGTGCAGAGTCAGTGCCCTAAACTGAGGAGAGTGTAAACCTCCTGGCTGGATATATTTAACCAGCCAGCACAGACTCAGTGCCCTAAAATGAGGAGAGTCGAAATCTCCTGGGTATATACATTTATCCAGCCAGCACAGACTCAGTGCCCTAAACTGAAGAGAGGGTAAATCTCCTGGTTATGGTTTTATTTAACCAGCCAGCACAGAGTCATTGCTCTAATCTGAGGAGAGTGTAAATCTCCTGGTTATATTTATTTAAACAGCCAGCACAGAGTCAGTGCCCTCAACTGAGGAGAGTGTAAAACTCGTGGTTTTTTATATTTAACTAGTTCGCACAGAGTCAGTGCCCTAAATTAAGGAGAGTGTAAATCTCTTGGTTATATATATTTTACCAGACAGCGCAGAGTCAGTGCCCTAAACTGAGGAGAGTGTAATTCACCTGGTTATGTATACTTAACCAGCAAGCACTGAGTCAGTACCCTAAACTGAGGTCAGTGTAAATCTCCTGGTTCTATATATATTTAACCAGCCAACGCAGAGTTAGTGTCCTAAACTGAGGGGAGTGTAAATCTCCTGGTTATATATATAGTTAACCAGCCAGCAGAGACTCAGAGCCCTGAACTGAAGAGAGAGTAAATCACCTGGTTATTTTTATTCAAAAAGCCAGCACAGAGTCAGTGCCCTCAACTGAGGAGAGTGTAAATCTCCTGGTTACATATATTTAAATAGCCAGCACAGATTCTTTGCCCTAAACTGAGGTGAATGTAATTCTCCTGGTTATATACATTTAACCAGCAAGCACAATGTCAGTGCCATACATTGCGGACAGTGTAAATCTCCTGGTTATGTATATTTAACCAGCCAGCGCAGAGTCAGTGCCCTAAACTGAGGAGCGTGAAAATCTCCTGGTTATATATATTTAGTCAGCCAGCGCAGAGTCAGTGACCTAAACTGAAGAGAGGGTAAATCTCCTGGTTATATATTTTTGACCAGCCAGCACAGACTAATTGCCCTAAACTGAGGAGAGTGTAAATCTCCTCGTTATTTTTATTCAACCAGCCACCACAGAGTCATTGTCCTAAACTGAGGAGAGTGTAAATCTCCTGGTTATATATATTTAAACAGCTATGAAAGAGTCAGTGCCCTAAACGGAGGAGAGTTTAAATCTTCTGGTTAAATGTATTATACATGTCCATAAGTGGACCAGCCAATATTTCTGTAAATTCTTTATAGAATTCAGCTTGAAAACAATCTGCGCCCGGTGCCTTACAGCTCTGAAATTGGCTAATTGCATCAAGTATTTCGTGGAAATTTAGAGGAGCATTTCGGACTGATACCTGTTCTGGAGTTAGGCCCGGAAAGGTCACATTTTTAAAAAATGTCTGCATCCTCCTAGTCCTATCTTCACAATCCGGCGATTTATATAACTCAGAATAAAATTCTCTAAAGATCACATTAATCTTTTTATGATCATGAGTCAAAATACCCGTACTTTCCTTGATAGATGTAATAGTCTGAGGCGCCTTTTTTTTTCCTTTGTGAGAAATGCTAAGTATCTACCTGGTTTGTCGCCATATTCATATAACCTTTGTTTTGCAAATAATATTTCCCTCTTAGCCATTTGAGTAAGCGTAGTGTTTAGAGCTGTCCTAAGGGCCGTAATCCTTTGCAATTTAACAATAGAAGGTCTATCAGTATTTGCTGTTTCAGCTGCTTTTAAGTGAGCTTCAAGCAGACGCTGTTGGTCTCCCTTCAATTTTTTCTGGGTCGCTGAGTCGGAGATGATCAAACCTCGCGTGTAAGCTTTGATGGTCTCCCACATCATTGATGGGTTGCTAGCCGTACCTGAATTAATTTCTAAAAATGGTTTAAATTCTTGAGAGAAGTACTTTACAAATTTACTGTCTTTCATTAGGAAGGGGTCCATACGCCAATGCCGAGGGGATGTCCCATTGTTCCTCGCCTTAGTTTCCATATATACAGCAGCGTGGTCGGAAATTGCTATACTACCTATTTTACAGGATGATATGGAATTTAAAAAGATTAAGGGGGCAAAAAACATATCAATTCTGGTATGACATTTATGTGGATTGGAGTAGAAAGAAAAATCTCTGCCCTGTGGATGAAGACATCTCCATACATCTCCTAATCCTAATTCTTGGTTCAGATCCACCAATTGTCTAGATCTGGGAGATTCTCCTGCAGTATTCTTGGGAATCCTATCTATTTCTGGATCCATAATACAATTAAAGTCTCCCCCTATAATTGTATGACGGGCACCAAAAGCCATCAATTTTGAAAAGGCTTCCGTTATAAATTTAAAGGGGCGTGCTGGGGGAGGGGGGGGGGCAGTACAAATTTAAAATCCCATATTCCTCTCCATTTATGAGGGCTTTAATCAAAATATATCGTCCCGATTCGTCTTTTATCTGATTTAGAATTTTGAAAGGGAAGTTCTTCCGAACAAGAAGAACAACTCCCCTGCTTTTGGAGCTAAAAGAAGAAAAAAAGGCCTGATCCAATCCACTCTGTCGTAATTTCAAGTGTTCTTTATCCGACAGGTGTGTCTTCTGTAGGAGAGCTATATCAACTCTTTCTTTCTTAAGATTTGATAATATTTTCTTCCTTTTGACTGGCGAATTACTCCCCTTGACATTCCAGGTGCACCACATAACCGACTGATCAACCATAATCATCCGGGCAAATCCGAAACCCCTCGGGAGGGGAAACCCTATCCAGAACATCCCGAGCATAGAGTATATAAAATTTACAAAAATAAAGGCTCTCTAATACAATCCCAACAGTATAATAAAAAACTATTTCTAAATTTAAAAAAAACGTATCTAAGTGCAGATTTTCTCCTTTGTTCCCAGGGGGTATCAGTTCCATCCCCCCCATCTCGGCCCCCCCCATCTCCTACCCACTAACTTCCCAACCATCTACTTCCCCCATCTCCGTCCCCTTCTTTCCTCCCCTATCCCCTTCACCCGCTATCTCCTTCTGCCTTCCTTCCCCCCATCTCCTTCCTCCCATCTTCTTCCCCCTTCCTTCCCCCTTCCGTCCCCCATCTCCTTCCCCCTTCCTTGCCCCCTATCTCCTTCCCGCCAACTCCTTCCCCCTTCCTTCACCATCTCCTTCCCCCTTCCTTCACCCCATTCTCCTTCCCCCCATCTCCTTCTCCTTCCATCCCCATCTCCTTCCCCCTATCTCCTTCCCCCTTCCTTCTCCCCTTATCTCCTATCCCCCTTCCTTCCCCCATCTCCTTCCCCCTTTTCCTTCTCCCTTCCTTCCCCCTGTCTCCTTCCCCACTCCTTCCCCTATCTTCTTCCCCTATCTACTTCCCCCTTCGTTCCCCGACAATCTACTTCCCACTACCTTCCCCCCATTTCCTTCCCCCTTCCTTCCCCCATCCTTCCCCCTACCTCCTTCCCCATCTCCTTCCCCATCTCCTTCCCCCTTCCTTGCCTCCATCTCATTCCCCCATCTCCTTCCCCCTTCCTTCCCCATCTCCTTCCCCCATCTCCTTGCCCCTCCCTTCCCTCCATTTCCTTCCCCCATCTCTCTCCACCCATCTCCTTCCCCCTTCCTTCCCCATCTGCTTCCCCCATCTCCTTCCCCCATCTCCTTCGCCCTTCCTTCCCCCTTCTCTCCCACCCCGATCTCCTTCACCCCTCATCTCCTAACCCCGCCCTCTACTTCCACAGATCTCCTTCCCCAATCTCCTTCCCCCCTCATCTTCCCACCATCTCCTTGCCCCCCTCTCCTTCCCCTATCTCCATCCCCCTTTCTCGTTCCCACCCCTCCTTCCCCCTTCTCCTTCTCTCTTCCTTCCCCCATCTCCTTCCCCATCTCTTTCCCCCCTCTCCTTCCCCCACCTCCTTCCCCCATCCTTCCCCCTCTCCTTCCCCCTATCTCCTTCCCACTTCCTTCCCCCCACTCCTTCCCCATCTCCTTCCTTCCCCCTTCCTCCCCCCCTCCGTCCCACCCTCTCCTTCCCCCTCTCCTACCCCCACCTCCTTCCCCTCTTTCCTTCACCCCCTCTCTTTCTCCCCTCTCCTTTCCCCCTCTCCTTAGCCCCCTCTCCTTCCCCCTCTCCTTCCCTCATCTCCTTTCCCCATCTCCTTTCCCCCTATCTCCTTCCCCCTCTCCTTCCCCACTCTCCTTCCCCCTTTTCCTTCCCCCTATCTCCTTCCCCCTTCCTTCCCCCCCTTCCCCCCTATCGTGTTTCCCCTTCCTTCATGCCCTTCCCCCAATCTCCTTCCCCCTTCCTTCCCCCCTCTCCTTCCCCCCTCCTTCCCCCTATCTCATTCCCTCCCCTCTCCTTCCCCCTTCCTTCCACCCCTCTCCTTCCCCATCTCCTTCCCCATCTCCTACCCGCTCTCCTTCCCCCTTCCTTACCCCCTCCTTCCCCCCTCTCCTTCCCCCTTCCTTCCCCCCTCTCCTTTCACCCATCTCCTTCCTTTCCCCTTCCTCCCCACTCCTAACCCCTCCTTCCCACCACTTCCCCACACTCGCCTTCCCCCCACCTCCTTAGGCCTCTCCTTCACTCCTCTTCATCCCCCCCTCTACTTCCCCCCTCTACTTCCCCCCTCCTTCCCCCTCTCTCCTTCGCCCTCTCCTTCCCCCATCTCCTTCCCCCTTCCTTTCCCCCCTCCTTCCCCCCTCTCTCTCCTTCCCCGCCCTCTACTTCCACCTATCTCCTTCCCCCAATCTCCTTCCCCCCTCATTTTCCCACCATCTCCTTGACCCCCTCTCCTTCCCCCATCTCCTTCCGCCCTTTCTCCTTCCCACCCCTCCTTTCCCCCATGGCCTTCTCTCTTCCTTCCCCCCCCCCCATCTCCTTCCCCCTCTCCTTCCCCACTCTCTCCTTCCCCATCTCCTTCCCCCATCTCCTTGCCCCATTCTTCCCCCCTCTCCTTCCCCCATCTCCTTCCCCCTTCCTCTCCCCTCCGTCCCACCCTCTCCTTCCCCCCTCTCCTACCCCCCCACCTCCTTCCACCACTCTCCTTCTCCCACCCTCCTTCCCCCCTCTCCTTCCACCACTCTCCTTCCCCCTATCTCCTTTCCCCATCTCCTTCCCACCCTCTCCTTCCCCATTCCATCCACCCCTCTCCTTCCCCCATCTCCTTCCCCCCTCTCCTTCCCCCATCTCCTTCCCCCCTCTCCTTTCCCCTTCCATCCCCCTTCCCCATCTCCTCCCCCTCTCCTTCCCCCCTCTCCTTCCCCCCTCTCCGTCCCCTATCTCCTTTCCCTTTCCTTCCCCCTCCTCTCCTTCCCCCTATCTCCTTCCCCCTTCGTTCTCCCCCTCTCCTTCCACCCTCTCCTTCCCCCATCTCCTTCCCGCTTCCTTCCCCCCTCTCCTTCCCCTCTATCTCCTTCCCCCATCTCCTTCACCCTGCTACCCCCTATCTCCTTCCCCCTCTCCTTCCCCCTTCCTTCCACCCCTCCTCCCCCATTTTCTTGCCGCCCCTCCTACCCCCATCTCCTTTCCCCTTCTCCTTCCCCCTCTCCTTACCCCATCTCCCTCTTCCCTCTCCTTCCCCCTTCCTTCCACCACTCTCCTTCCCCCTCTCCTTCACTCCCCCATCTCCTTCCCACCCCCTCTCCTTCCCCATCTCCTTCCCCCTATCTTCTTCCCCCATCTCCTTCCCAATCCTTCCCCCCTCTACATCCTTCCTCCCCCCGTTCTCCTTACCCCCTATCTCCTTCCCCCTCTCCTTCCCTCATCTCCTTTCCCCATCTCCTTTCCCCCTATCTCCTTCCCCCTCTCCTTCCCCACTCTCCTTCCCCCTTTCCTTCCCCTATCTCATTCCCCCTTCCTTCCCCCATCTCCTTCCTTCCCCCTTCCTCCCCTCTCCGACCCACCCTCTCCTTCACGCCCTCTCCTTCCCCACCCTCTCCTTCCCCCCACCTCCTTCCCCCCTCTCCTTCACCCCCTCTCTTCCCCCTCTCCTTCACCCCCTCTCCTTACCCCCTCACCTGCCCCCCCTCTCCTGCCCCCCTATCTCCTTCCCCCCTCTCCTTCCCCCCTCTCCTCCCCCATCTACTTCCCCCATCTCCTTCCCACCTCTCCGTCCCCCTATCTCCTTCTACCGTCTCCTTCCCCCGTCCATCACCCCCCTCTTTCGCCCCTATCTCCTTCCCCCTTCCTTCCCCCCTTCCCCCCTATCGTGTTTCCCCTTCCTTCATGCCCTTCCCCCAATCTCCTTCCCCCTTCCTTCCCCCCTCTCCTTCCCCCCTCCTTCCCCCATCTCTTTCCCCACCCTCTCCTTCCCCATCTCCTTCCCCCTCTCCTTCCACCCCTCTCCTTTCCCCCATCTCCTTCCCCCCTCTCCTTCCCCACTATCTCCTTCCCCCCTTTCCTTCCCCCCTCTCCTTCCCCCCTTACTCCTTCCCCTTCTTTCCACTCCTCCTTCCCCCATCTCCTTCCCCCTTCCTTCCCCCTCATGTCCTTCCCCCCATCTCCTTCCCACCTCCTTCCCCCCTGTCCTTCCCCACTATCTCCTTCCCACTTCCTTCCCCCCTCTTCTTCCCACCTATCTCCGTCCCCCTTACTACCCCCATCTCCTTCCCCCTTCCTTCCCCCTCTCCTTCTCCCCATCTCCTTCCCCCTTCCTTCCCCCTCCTTCCCTATCTCCTTCCCCCTTCCTTCCCCCCTCTCCTTCCCTCTTCCTTCCATCCCCGCTCCTTCCCCCATCTCCTTCCCCGCCTCTTCTTCCCCCATCTCCTTCCCCTCTACTTCCCCCTTCCTTCCCCCCTTGCCCCCATCTCCTTCCGCCGCTCTCCTTCCCCCCTCTCCTTCTCCCTATCACCGTCCCCCTTCCTTCCCCCTCTCCTTCCCCTTATCTCCTTCCCCACTATCTCCTTCCACCCTCTCCTTCCCCACTCTCCTCCCCCCAACTCCTTGCCCCTTCGTTCCCCTCCTCCTCCCCATCTCCTTCCCCCTTCCTTCCCCCCTCTCTTTCCCCCCAACCACTTCTCCCTTCTTTCCACCCCTCCTTCCCCCCTCTCCTTCGCCCTATCTACTTCCCCCTTCCTTACCCCTCCTCTCCTTCCCCCATCTCCTTCTCCCTTCGTCCCACCCCTCTCCTTCCCGCCTCTCCTTCGCCCCATCTCCTTCCCCTTCCTTCCCCCCACTCCTTCCCCCTATCTCTTTCCCACCTCTCCTTCCTCCCTCGTCTTCCCCCATCTCCTTCCCCCTTCCTACCACCCCCTCTCCTTTCCACCTCCTTTCCCCATCTCCTTCCCCCTCTCCTTCCCCCTTCCTTCCACCCCTCCTCCACACCATCTTCTTGCCCCCCCACCTCCCATTTACTTTCCCCCTCTCCTTCCCCTCCCCTCCTTTCCCCAATCTCCTTCTCCACCTCTCCTTCCCCCTTCCTTCCCACCCTATCCTTCCCCCTCTCCTTCCCCCCATCTCCTTCCCACCCCCTCTCATTTCCCCCATCTCCTCCCCCCAATCTACTTCCCCCATCTCCTTCCCCATCCTTCCCCCCTCTCCTTCCTTCTTTCCCCCGCTCTTCTTACCCCCTATCTCCTTCCCCCTTCCTTCTCCCCCTCTCCTTCCCCCATATCCTTCCACCCCTCTCCTTCCCCTTCCTTCCACCCCCTTTCCTTCCCTTCCATCTCCTTCCCCCACTCCGTGCCCCTTTCTCCTTTCCCCTCTCCTCACCCCATGCTTCCCCCTCCTTCCCCCATCTTCTTGTCTCCCCCCTCCTTCCCCCCATCTCCTTCCCTCCCACTCTCGTGCCCCATATCTCCTTCCCCCTATCTCCTTCCCCATCGCCTTCCACTTCCTTTCCCCCTCTCCTCCCTTCCTATCCCCCTTTCCTTACCTCCTATCTCCTTCCTCCTTCCTTCCCCCACCTCTCCTTCCCCAGATCTCCTTCCTGCTTCCTTCCCCCCTCTCCTTCCCCCTTATCTACTTCCCCCTTACTTCGCCTCCCCTTCCCCCGATCTCCTTCCCCCTTCCTTCACCCCCTCCTTCCCCCACTATCTCCTTCCCCCTTCCTTCCGCCGCTCTCCTTCCACCTATCTCCTTTCCCCTTCCCCCCTCTCATTCCCCCCATCTCCTTCCCCCTATCATCCCCCCTCTGCTTCACACCTCTCTCCTCCCCCCTCCTTATCCACTCCTTCTTCCCCATCTCCTTCCCCCTTCCTTCCCCCCTCTCCTTCCCCCATCTCCTTCCCACCCCCTCTCCTTCCCCCTTCCTTCCACCCCACTCCTTTCCCATCTTCTTACTTCCCCCTTCCTTCCACAGCATTCCACAACTCCTTCCTTCCTCCTTCCTTCCCCCATTGCTTCCCTCCCCTCCTTTCCCCCATCGCCTTGCCCCCCCTCCTTCCCACCTATCTCCTTCCCCATCCTTCCCCCCCTTCATCCCTATCTCCTTCCCCCTCTCCTTCCCCCCTCTCCTTCCCCCATCTCTTTCTCACCCCCTCTCCTTCCCCATTCCTTCCCCCACCTTCCTTAACCCTCCTCCTTCCCCCATCTCCTTCCTTCCCCCTTCCTCCCCTCTCCGACCCACCCTCTCCTTCACGCCCTCTCCTTCCCCACCCTCTCCTTCCCCCCACCTCCTTCCCCCTCTCCTTCACCCCCTCTCCTTACCCCCTCACCTGAACCCCTCTCCTGCCCCCCTATCTCCTTCCCCCCTCTCCTTCCCCCCTCTCTTCCCCCATCTACTTCCCCCATCTCCTTCCCCGCCTCTCCGTCCCCCTATCTCCTTCTACCCTCTCCTTCCCCCTTCCAACACCCCCCTCTTTCGCCCCTATCTCCTTCCCCCTTCCTTCCCCCCTCCCCCCTATCGTGTTTCCCCTTCCTTCATGCCCTTCCCCCAATCTCCTTCCCCCTTCCTTCCCCCCTCTCCTTCCCCCCTCCTTCCCCCATCTCCTTCCCCACCCTCTCCTTCCCCATCTCCTTCCCCCTCTCCTTCCACCCCTCTCCTTTCCCCCATCTCCTTCCCCCCTCTCCTTCCCCACTATCTCCTTCCCCCCTTTCCTTCCCCCCTCTCCTTCCTCCCTAACTCCTTCCCCTTCTTTCCACTCCTCCTTCCCCCATCTCCTTCCCCCTTCCTTCCCCCTCATGTCCTTCCCCCCATCTCCTTCCCACCTCCTTCCCCCCTGTCCTTCCCCACTATCTCCTTCCCACTTCCTTCCCCCCTCTTCTTCCCACCTATCTCCTTCCCCCTTACTACCCCCATCTCCTTCCCCCTTCCTTCCCCCTCTCCTTCTCCCCATCTCCTTCCCCCTTCCTTCCCCCTCCTTCCCCTATCTCCTTCCCCCTTCCTTCCCCCCCTCTCCTTCCCTCTTCCTTCCATCCCCGCTCCTTCCCCCATCTCCTTCGCCGCCTCTTCTTCCCCCATCTCCTTCCCCCCTCTACTTCCCCCTTCCTTCCCCCCTTGCCCCCATCTCCTTCCGCCGCTCTCCTTCCCCCCTCTCCTTCTCCCTATCTCCGTCCCCCTTCCTTCCCCCCTCTCCTTCCCCTTATCTCCTTCCCCACCCTCTCCTTCCCCCTCTCCTTCCACCCCTTCTCCTTCCCCATCTTCTTCCCCCCTCTCCTTCCCCACTATCTCCTTCCACCCTCTCCTTCCCCACTCTCCTCCCCCAACTCCTTGCCCCTTCGTTCCCCCCTCCTCCCCATCTCCTTCCCCTTCCTTCCCCCCTCTCTTTCCCCCAACCCCTTCTCCCTTCTTTCCACCCCTCCTTCCCCCCTCTCCTTCCCCCTATCTACTTCCCCCTTCCTTCCCCCTCCTCTCCTTCCCCCATCTCCTTCTCCCTTCGTCCCACCCCTCTCGTTCCTGCCTCTCCTTCGCCCCATCTCCTTCCCTCTTCCTTCCCCCCACTCCTTTCCCTATCTCTTTCCCACCTCTCCTTCCTCCCTCGTCTTCCCCCATCTCCTTCCCCCTTCCTACCACCCCCTCTCCTTTCCACCTCCTTTCCCCATCTCCTTCCCCCTCTCCTTCCCCCTTCCTTCCAACACTCCTCCACACCATCTTCTTGCCCACCCAACCTCCCATTTCTTTTCCCCCTCTCCTTCCCCCCTCTCCTTTCCCCAATCTCCTTCTCCACCTCTCCTTCCCCCTTCCTTCCCACCCTCTCTTTCCCCCCGCTCCTTCCCCCCATCTCCTTCCCACCCCCTCTCATTTCCCCCTATCTCCTCCCCCCAATCTACTTCCCCCATCTCCTTCCCCATCCTTCCCCCCTCTCCTTCCTTCTTTCCCCCGCTCTTCTTACCCCCTATCTCCTTCCCCCTTCCTTCTCCCCCTCTCCTTCCCCCATATCCTTCCACCCCTCTCCTTCCCCTTCCTTCCACCCCCCTCTCCTTCCCTTCCATCTCCTTCCCCCACTCCGTGCCCCTTTCTCCTTTCCCCCTCTCCTTACCCCATGCTTCCCCCTCCTTCCCCATCTTCTTGTCTCCCCCCTCCTTCCCCCCATCTCCTTCCCTCCCACTCTCGTGCCCCCTATCTCCTTCCCCCTATCTCCTTCCCCCATCGCCTTCCACTTCCTTTCCCCCTCTCCTCCCTTCCTATCCCCCTTTCCTTACCTCCTATCTCCTTCCTCCTTCCTTCCCCCACCTCTCCTTCCCCAGATCTCCTTCCTGCTTCCTTCCCCCCTCTCCTTTCCCCTTATCTACTTCCCCCTTACTTCGCCTCCCCTTCCCCCGATCTCCTCCCCCCTTCCTTCCCCCCCTCCTTCCCCACTATCTCCTTCCCCCTTCCATCTGCCGCTCTCCTTCCACCTATCTCCTTTCCCCTTCCCCCCTCTCATTCCCCCCATCTCCTTCCCCCTATCATCCCCCCTCTGCTTCACACCTATCTCCTCCCCCCTCCTTATCCCCTCCTTCTTCCCCATCTCCTTCCCCCTTCCTTCCCCCCTCTCCTTCCCCCATCTCCTTCCCACCCCCTCTCCTTCCCCCTTCCTTCCACCCCACTCCTTCCCCATCTTCTTACTTCCCCCTTCCTTCCACAGCATTCCACAACTCCTTCCTTCCTCCTTCCTTCCCCCCATTGCTTCCCTCCCCTCCTTTCCCCATCGCCTTGCCCCCCCTCCTTCCCACCTATCTCCTTCCCCATCCTTCCCCCCCTTCATCCCTATCTCCTTCCCCCTCTCCTTCCCCCTCTCCTTCCCCCATCTCCTTCTCACCCCCTCTCCTTCCCCATTCCTTCCCCCACCTTCCTTAACCCTCCTCCTTCCCCCATCTCCTTCCTTCCCCCTTCCTCCCCTCTCCGACCCACCCTCTCCTTCACGCCCTCTCCTTCCCCACACTCTCCTTCCCCCCACCTCCTTCCCCCCTCTCCTTCACCCCCTCTCCTTACCCCCTCACCTGCCCCCCTCTCCTGCCCCCCATCTCCTTCCCCCCTCTCCTTCCCCCCTCTCTTCCCCATCTACTTCCCCCATCTCCTTCCCCGCCTCTCTGTCCCCCTATCTCCTTCTACCCTCTCCTTCCCCCGTCCATCACCCCCCTCTTTCGCCCCTATCTCCTTCCCCCTTCCTTCCCCCCCTTCCCCCCTATCGTGTTTCCCCTTCCTTCATGCCCTTCCCCCATCTCCTTCCCCCTTCCTTCCCCCCTCTCCTTCCCCCCTCCTTCCCCCTATCTCCTTCCCCACCTCTCCTTCCCCATCTCCTTCCCCCTCTCCTTCCACCCCTCTCCTTTCCCCCATCTCCTTCCCCCCTCTCCTTCCCCACTATCTCCTTCCCCCCTTTCCTTCCCCCCTCTCCTTCCCCCCTTACTCCTTCCCCTTCTTTCCACTCCTCCTTCCCCCATTTCCTTCCCCCTTCCTTCCCCCTCATGTCCTTCCCCCCATCTCCTTCCCACCTCCTTCCCCCCTGTCCTACCCAATATCTCCTTCCCACTTCCTTCCCCCCTCTTCTTCCCACCTATCTCCTTCCCCCTTACTACCCCCATCTCCTTCCCCCTTCCTTCCCCCTCTCCTTCTCCCCATCTCCTTCCCCCTCCTCCCCCTCCTTCCCCCTATCTCCTTCCCCTTCCTTCCCCCCCTCTCCTTCCCTCTTCCTTCCATCCCCGCTCCTTCCCCCATCTCCTTCCCTGCCTCTTCTTCCCCCATCTCCTTCCCCCCTCTACTTCCCCCTTCCTTCCCCCTTGCCCATCCTTCCGCCGCTCTCCTTCCCCCCTCTCCTTCTCCCCTATCTCCGTCCCCCTCCTTCCCCCCTCTCCTTCCCCTTCCACCTCCTCCCCCTCTCCTCCACCCCTTCTCCTTCCCCCATCTTCTTCCCCCCTCTCCTTCCCCCACTATCTCCTTCCACCCTCTCCTTCCCCACTCTCCTCCCCCCAACTCCTTGCCCCTTCGTTCCCCCCCTCCTCCCATCTCCTACCCCTTCCTTCCCCCCTCTTCCCCACCACTTCCACCTCCCTTCTTTCCACCCCTCCTTCCCCCCTCTCCTTCCCCCTATACTTCCCCCTTCCTTACCCCTCCTCTCCTTCCCCCATCTCCTTCTCCCTTCGTCCCACCCCTCTCGTTCCTGCCTCTCCTTCGCCCCATCTCCTTCCCCCTTCCTTCCCCCCACTCCTTCCCCCTATCTCTTTCCCACCTCTCCTTCCTCCCTCGTCTTCCCCCATCTCCTTCCCCCTTCCTACCACCCCCTCTCCTTTCCACCTCCTTTCCCCATCTCCTTCCCCCCTCTCCTTCCCCCTTCCTTCCACCCCTCCTCCACACCATCTTCTTGCCCCCCCCACCTCCCATTTCCTTTCCCCCTCTCCTTTCCCCAATCTCCTTCTCCACCTCTCCTTCCCCCTTCCTTCCCACCCTCTCCTTCCCCCCTCTCCTTCCCCCCATCTCCTTCCCACCCCCCTCTCATTTCCCCCTATCTCCTCCCCCCAATCTACTTCCCCCATCTCCTTCCCCATCCTTCCCCCCTCTCCTTTCCCCAATCTCCTTCTCCACCTCTCCTTCCCCCTTCCTTCCCACCCTCTCCTTCCCCCCTCTCCTTCCCCCCATCTCCTTCCCACCCCCTCTCATTTCCCCCATCTCCTCCCCCCAATCTACTTCCCCCATCTCCTTCCCCATCCTTCCACCCTCCTCCTTCTTTCCCCCGCTCTTCTTACCCCCTATCTCCTTCCCCCTTCCTTCTCCCCCTCCTTCCCCCATATCCTTCCACCCCTCTCCTTCCCCTTCCTTCCACCCCCTTTCCTTCCCTTCCATCTCCTCCCCCCACTCCGTGCCCCTTTCTCCTTTCCCCCTCTCCTTACCCCATGCTTCCCCCTCCTTCCCCCATCTTCTTGTCTCCCCCCTCCTTCCCCCATCTCCTTCCCTCCCACTCTCGTGCCCCCTATCTCCTTCCCACTATCTCCTTCCCCCATCGCCTTCCACTTCCTTTCCCCCTCTCCTCCCTTCCTATCCCCCTTTCCTTACCTCCTATCTCCTTCCTCCTTCCTTCCCCCACCTCTCCTTCCCCAGATCTCCTTCCTGCTTCCTTCCCCCTCTCCTTCCCCCTTATCTACTTCCCCCTTACTTCGCCTCCCCTTCCCCCGATCTCCTTCCCCCTTCCTTCCCCCCCTCCTTCCCCACTATCTCCTTCCCCCTTCCTTCCGCCGCTCTCCTTCCACCTATCTCCTTTCCCCTTCCCCCCTCTCATTCCCCCCATCTCCTTCCCCCTATCATCACCCCTCTGCTTCACACCTATCTCCTCCCCCCTCCTTATCCCCCTCCATCTCCTTCCCCCTTCCTCCCCCTCCCCTTCCACCCCCTCTCCTTCCCCCATCTCCTTCCCCACCCCCCCCCTTCCTCCTTCCCCCTTCCTTCCACCCACTCCTTCCCCCATCTCTTACTTCCCCTTCCTTCCCAGCATTCCACACTCCTCCTTCCCCTCCTTCCTTCCCCCCATGCTTCCCTCCCCCTCCTTTCCCCCATCGCCTTGCCCCCCTCCTTCCCACCTCTCCTTCCCCATCCTTCCCCCCCCCCTCCCCCCCCCCCATCCTCCCCCCCCCTCCCCCCCTCCCTCCCACCCCCTCCCCCCCCCCCCCCACCCCCCCCTCCCCCCCTCCCACCCCCCACCCCCCCACCCTCCCACCCCCCCCCCACCCCCCCTCCCCCCCCCCACCCCCCACCACCCCTCCCCCCCTCCCCCCCCCCCCCCCCACCCCCCCCACCCCCCCCCCCCCCCCCCCCCCCCCCCCCCCCCCCCCCCCCTCCCCCCCCCCCCCCCCCCCCCCCCCACCCCCCCCCCCCCCCCCCCCCACCCCCCCCCCCCCCCCCCCCCCCCCCCCCCCCCCCCCCCCCCCCCCCCCCCCCCCCCCCCCCCCACCCCCCCCCCCCCCCCCCCCCCCCCCCCCTCCCCCCCCCCCCACCCCCCCCCCCCCCCCCCCCCCACCCCCCCCCCCCCCCCCTCCCCCATCTCCTTCCTGCCTCTCTTTCCCCCCTCTCCTTCCCCCCTCCTTCCCCCTTCTCTCCTTCCCCCTCTCCTTCCCCCATCTCCTTCCCCCTTCCTTCCCCCCTCTTTCCCCCATTTCCTTCGCCCCTCTCCTTCCCCACCCTCTCCTTCCCTCCATCTCCTTCCCCACACTGTCCTTCCCCCTCTCCTTCTCCCCATCTCCTTGCCCCTTCCATCCCCCCTCCTTCCCCATCTTCTTCCCCCTCCCTTCTCCCCTCTCCTTCCCCCATCTCCATCCTTCCTCCTTCCTCCCCCCTCCTACACCCTCTCCTTCCCCTCTCTCCTTCCCCCTTCCCCCCTTCCCCCCATCTACTTGCCCCTTCCTTCCCTCCCTCCTTCGCCCCCTCTCCTTCCCCTCTCCTTCCTCCGTATCTCCTTCCCACCTCTCCTTCCCCCCATCTCCTTCCCCCTTCCTTCCACCCCCTCTCCTTCCCCCATCTCCTTCCCCGCCTCTCCTTCCCCCATCTCCTTTCCCTCTCCTTCCCCCCATCTCCTTCCCCCTACCTCCTTCCCACCCCTCCTTCCCCCTCTCTCCTTCCCCCTTACTTCCACGTGCCCCTTCCCCCATCTCCTTTCCCCCCTCTCCTTCCCCACCCTCTCCTTCTCCCCATCTCCTTTCCCCCTCTCCTTCCCTCCCCTTCCCCCATCTATGTGCCCCTTTCTTCCCCCTCTCCTTTGCCCCTATCGCCTTCCCTCTTCCTTCGCCCCTCTCCTTCCCCCATATCTCCTTCCCCCTTCCTTCACCCCATCTCCTTCCCCCTCTCCTTCCCCCATCACCTTCAGTCCCCCATCCTACCCCCCTCCAACCCAACCTCTCCTTCCCCCCCTCCTTCCCCACCCTCTCCTTCCCCCATCTCCTTCACTCCCTCTCCTTCCACCCTCTCCTTCCCCCCTATCTCCTTCCCCCCCACTCCTACCCACTTCCTTCCCTCATCTCCTTCCCTGCCTCTCCTTCGCCCCATCTCCTTCCCCCCCTCTACTTCCCCCTTCCTTCCATCCTTCCCTCCATCTACTAACTCTACACTCCTTCCCGTCTCCTTCCCCCATCTCCTTCCCCCTTCCTTCCCCCCTCTCCTTCCCCCATCTCCTTCCCCACCCTCTCCTTCCCCCATCTCTTTCCCCCCTCTCCTTCCACCCCCTCTCATTCCCCCTTTCTTCTTCTCCCCTCCTTTCCCCATCTCCTTCCCCCCTCTCCTTCCCCACCCTCTCCTTCCCCCAATCTCCTTCCCCCCTCTCCTTCCCCACTCTCCTCCCCCCAACTCCTTGCCCCTTCGTTCCCCCCTCTCCTTCCCCACCTATCGTCCCCCCAACTCCTTGCCCCTTCGTTCCCCCCTCCTCCCCCTACCTCCTTCCCCCTTCCTTCCCCCCTATCCTTTCCCCATCTGCTTCCTTCCCCCTTCCTCCCCCACTCCTAACCCCTGCTTCCCACCAAATCCCCACACTCTCCTTCCCCCCATCTCCTTCCCTCATCTTCCACCAATCTCCTTGCCCCTCTCTCCTTCTCCCTACCTCCTTCCCCCCTTTCTCCTTCCCTCCCCTCTTCCCACCCTCTCCTTCCCCCCCTCTCCTTCCATACCCTCTCCTTCTCCATCCCCTTCCTCAATCTCCTTCCCCCCTCTCCTTCCCCCATCTCCTTGCCCCATTCTTCCCCCGCTCCTTCCCCCCATCTCCTCCCCCCTTCCTTCCCCCTCTCCTTCCCCCATCTCCTTCCATCCCCCTTCCTCCCCCTTCCGACCCACCCTCTCCTTCCCCTCATCGCCTTCGCCCCTCCTTCCCCTCCTCTCTTTCCCCATCTCCTTGCCCCATCCTTCCCCCTCTCCTTCCCCCTATCTCCTTCCCCCTTACTTCCCCCTCTCCTTCCCCCATCTCCTTCCGTTTCCCCTTACTCCCCCCTCCGACCCACCCTCTCCTTCCCCACCCTCTCCTTCCCCCACCTCCTTCCCCCCTTCTCCTTCCACCCTCTCCTTCACCCCCTCTCCTTACCCCCCTCTCCTTCCCGCCTCTCCTGCCCCCCTGCTACCCCCTAATCTCTTTCCCCGCCTCTCCCTTCCCCCTTCCTTCCCCCATCTCCTTCCCCCTTCCTTCCTCCCTTCCCCTATCTCCTTCCCCCCTCTCCTTCCCCCCACTCTCCTTACCCCCATCTCCTTCCCCCCTCCTTGCCCCCCTCGCCTTCCCCCCCTCCTTCCCCCCCACATCCCTCCCATCTCCTTCTCCCATCTCCTTCCCCCATCTTCTTCCCCAAATCTCCTTCCTCCCTTCTCCTTCCCCCCCTCCTTCGCCCTCCTCCTTCCACCCTCTCCTTCCCCCCTTCCTTCCCCGCTCTCCTTACCCCATCTCCTTCCCCCTTCCTTCACCCCCCTCTCCTTCTCCCTTTCTCCTTCCCCCTCTTTCCTCGCCCCCCTCTCCTTCCCCACTATCAACTTCCCCCCTCTCCTTCCCACTTCCTTCCACCAAGTCTCCTTCCCCCATCCGCTTCTCCCCATCTCCTTCCCCCCATCTCCTTCCCCGCTCCTTCCGCCCTCTCCTTCCCCCCTCCTTCCCCCTCTCCTTCCTTCCTTCCCCCTCTCTTTACCCCCTGTCTCCTTCCCCCTTCCTTCCCCACCTCTCTTTCCCCCATCTCTTCCCCCCTTCCTGCCTCTCTCCTTACCCCCTCCTTCCACCCTCTCCTTCCCCCTATCTCCTTCCCGCTTCCTTCCCCCTCTCCTTCCCCACTTTCTCCTTCCCCCGCCTTCCCCCCTCCTTCCCCCTATCTCATTCCCCCTTCCTCCAACTCCCCACCCCATCTCCTTCCCCCCCTATATTTTCCCCCATCTCTTTTCCCCTTCTCCTTCCCGCCTATCTCCTTCCCCCTTCCTACCCCACCCTTCCCACCGATCTCCTTCGCCCTTCCTTCATCCCCGCTCCTTCACCCCATCTCCTTACCCTCCTCTCTTTCCCCCCTCTCCTGGCCCCATCTCATTCCCCCCTTCTCCTTCCCCCCCTCTGCTTCCCCTCTATCTCCTTCCCCCTTCCTTCCCCCCACTCTACTTCCACCCGATCTCCTTCCCCCCTCTCCTTCCCCCCCCACTTCCCTCCCATCTCCTTCTCCCATCTCCTTCCCCCATCTTCTTCCCCAAATCTCCTTCCTCCCTTCTCCTTCCCCCTCCTTCGCCCTCTTCCTTCCACCCTCTCCTTCCCCCCTTCCTTCCCCGCTCTCCTTACCCCATCTCCTTCCCCTTCCTTCACCCCCCTCTCCTTCCCCCTTTCTCCTTCCCCCTCTCTCCTCGCCCCCCTCTCCTTCCCCACTATCAACTTCCCCCCTCTCCTTCCCACTTCCTTCCACCAAGTCTCCTTCCCCCATCCGCTTCTCCCCCCTCTCCTTCCCCATCTCCTTCCCCCTCTCCTTTCCCCCATATCTCCTTCCACCCGATCTTCCCCCGTCTCCTTTCCCCCCTCTCCTTCCTACCCCCCTCCTTCCCCTCTCCTTCCCCTATCTACTTCCCCCTTCCTTCCCCCTTCCCCATCTCCTTTCCCCCTCCTTCCCCCCACTCTCCTTCCCCGCACTCTCCTTCCCCCTCCTTCCCCCATCTGCGTCCCCCCCTCCTACCACCCTCCTTCCCCCCTCCTTCCCTCCCATCTCCTTACCCCCATCTCCTTCCCCATCTCCTTCCTCCCCTTTCCATCACCCCATCTTCGCCCTCCTCCTTCCCCCCATCTCCTTCCCCCTTCCTTCCCCCGCTCTCCTTCCCCATCTCCTTCCCCCTTCCTTCCCCCCACTCTCCTTCCCCTGATCTCCTTGCCCCCACTCCTTCCCTCCTATCACCTACCTCCCACTCTCCTTCCCCTCTCTCCTGCCCCCTTCCTTCCCCCCCTCTCCTGCCCCCATCTCCTTCACCCTTCCTTCACCCCCCTTCCCATATCTCCTTCCCCCTCTCTCCTTCCACCCCTTCCCCACTATCTCCTCCCCCTCCTTCCCGCTTCCTTCCACTCCGTCTCCTTCCCCCATCTGCTTCTCAACATCTCATCACCCCACTCCTCCCCCATCTCCTTCCCCCTTCCTTCCCCCCTTTCCTTCCCCGTAGCTCCTTCACCCCCCTCTCCTTCCCCCTCTCCTTCCCCATCTCCTTCCCCCCACTCTCCTCCCCCATCTCCTTCCCCGCTCCTTCCGCCCTCTCCTTCCCCCCTCCTTCCCCCTCTCCTTCCTTCCTTCCCCCTCTCTTTACCCCCGTCTCCTTCCCCCTTCCTTCCCCCCCTCTCTTTCCCCCATCTCTTCCCCCCTTCCTGCCTCTCTCCTTACCCCCTCCTTCCCCCTCTCCTTCCCCACATTCTCCTTCCCCCTGCCTTCCCCCCTCCTTCCCCCATCTCATTCCCCCTTCCTCCACCTCCCCACCCCATCTCCTTCCCCATTCCTTCCCCCCCCTCTATTTTCCCCCATCTCTTTTCCCCTTCTCCTTCCCGCCTATCTCCTTCCCCCTTCCTACCCCACCCTTCCCACCGATCTCCTTCGCCCTTCCTTCATCCCCGCTCCTTCACCCCATCTCCGTACCCTCCTCTCTTTCCCTCCTCTCCTGTCCCCATCTCATTCTCCCCTTCTCCTTCCCCCCCTCTGCTTCCCCTCTATCTCCTTCCCCCTTCCTTCCCCCCACTCTACTTCCACCCGATCTCCTTCCCCCCCGCCTTACCCCACGTCTCTTTCCCCACCTCCTTCCCCCGATCTCCTCCCCCCCTTTCCTTTCCCCATCTCCTTCTGCACCATCTCCTTTCCCCCTCTCCTTCACCCCCTCTCCTTCCTACTTCCAACCACCTCTCCTTCCCCCCCATCCCCCTATCTCCATCCCCCTTCCTTCCGCCCATCCCCCTATCTTCTTCCCACCCACCTTCCCTCCCATCTCCTTCCCCCATATCCTTCCCCCCATCTCCTTCCTCCCCTCTCCTTCCCCCCCTCCTTCACCCTCCTCCTTCCCCCCTCTCCTTCCCCCCTTCCCCCACTCTCCTTCCCCCCTCTCCTCCCCTTCCCCTTCAACCCCCTCTCCTTCCCCCTATCTCCTTCCCTGCCTCCCCCTGTTGTTCCCCCATCTCCTTCCCCCTTATCTCCTTCCCCCCATCCTTCCACCCTCTCTCCTTCCACCCCTCTCCTTTCCCACTATCTCCTACCCCCCTCCTTCCTGCTTCCTTCCACCCTGTCTCCGTCCCCACATCTGCTTCTCCCCCCCTCCTTTCCCCATCTCCTTCCCCCCATCTCATTCCCCCCCCACTCCTCCTCCCCTATGTCCTTCCCCCTTCCTTCCCCCCTCTCCTTCCCACCCTCTCCTTCCCCCTCTCCTTCCACCCTCTCCTTCCCCCTTCCTTCCCACCCTCTCCTTCCCCCTTGTCCCTTCACCCCCCTCCTTCACCCTCTCCTTCCCCTATCTCCTTCCCTCCCCCTCTCATTCCCCACTATCTCCTTCCCCCCTATATCCTTTCCCCTTCCTTCCCCCCTCCTTCCTTCCTTCCCTCCCTCCTTACCCTCTATCTCCTTCCCCTTCCTTCCCCCCTCTTCCCCCCATCTCCTCCCCATCCTTCCTGCCTATCTCCTTCCTCTCTTCATCCACCCCTCTCCTTCCCCCCATCTCCTTCCCGCTTCCTTTCCCCTACTCCTTCCCCACTTTCACCTTACCCCTTCCTTCCCCCTCCTTCCCCCTATCTCTTTCCCCCTTCCTTCCCCCCTCCCCCCAACTCCTTCCCCATTCCTTCGCCCCCCATTCCCCCCTATCTCCTTTCCCCCTCTCCTTCCCGTCTATCTCCTTCCCGCTTCGTACCCCCATCTCCTTCCCCCATCTCCTTCCCCCTATCTCCTTCCCCTTCCTTTACCTCCTTTCTCCATCTTATTCCCCCTTCCTCCCCATCCCCTTCCTTCCCTCTTCCTTCCTACCCCTCTCCTTCCCCTCATCTCCTTCCCCCTTCCTTCCCCCATCTCCTTCCCCATCTCCTTCCCTCCCCCCTTATCCCCCCATCTCCTTCCCCCTATCTCCTTCCCCCTTCCTTCCCCCTCCTCCCTTCCCCATTCACCTCCCCACCTTTCCTGCCTATCTCCTTTCCCCCTCCATCCACCCCTCTCCTTCCCCCTATCTCCTTCCCTCTTCCTTCCCCCTTCCCCCAACTCCTTCCCCATTCCTTCCCCCTCTCTATTTCCCCCCTATCTCCTTTCCTCCTCTCCTTCCCGCCTACCTCCTTCCCCCTTCCTTCCCGCCTACCTCCTTCCCCCTTCCTTCCCCTCTCTCTTTCCACATATCTCCTTCCCCCTTCCTTCCCCATCCTTCCCACCTATCTCTTCCCCCTTCCTTCCCCACCTCTCATTCGCCCATATCGCCTTCCCCCTTCGTTCCCCCCTCTCCTTCCCCCATCTCCTTCCCCCTTCCTTCCCCCCCTCCTTCCCCCCGTCTCCTTCCCAATCTCCTTCCCCCTCTCCTTCCCCCATCTTCTTCACTCCTCTCATTCCCCCCTTTCCTTCCCCTCTATCTCCTTCCCGCCTGTCTCCTTCCCTCCCCCTCTCGTTCCCCTATCGCCTTACCCCCATCTCCTTTTGCCCATCCCCTTCCCCCTTCCTTCCCCTCCTCTCCATCCTTCCTTCCCCCCTCTCCTTACCCCTTATCTCTTTCCCACGTCCTTCCCCCCTCTCCTACCCCCTATCTCCTCCCCCCCTTCCCGCCTATCTCCTTCCCGCTTCCTTCCCCCGTCTCCTTCCCCCATCTCCTTCCCCCTTCCTACCCCCCTCTCCTTGCCCCATCTCCTTCCCCCTTCTCCCCCCCCTCCTGCCCCCTATCTCCGTAACCCCCTCTCCTTCCCGCCTATCTCCTTCCCCCTTCCTTCCCCCTCTCCTTCCCCACCCTCTCCTTCCCCATCTTCTTCCCCCATCTCCTTCCCCCTCTCCTTCCCCACCCTCTCCTTCCCCATCTTCTTCCCCCATCTCCTTCCACCTTCCTTCCCCCACACCATCCCCCATATCGCCTTCCCCCTCCCTTCCCCCACCTCTACTTCACCCCTATCTCCTTCCCACTTACTTCCCCATCTCCTTCCCCCTCTTTCCCCATCTGCTTCCCCCTTCCTTCTCCCCCTCTCCTTCGCCCCTATCTCCTTCCCCCTTCCTTCCCCCTCTCCTTTCCCCATCTCCTTCTGCCTTTCTTGCCCCCCACTTTCCCCCCATCTCCTTCCCCCTTCCTGCCTATCTCCTTCCCCCTTCCTTCCCCCCCACTCCTTCCCCCCATTTCCTTCCCCCTTCCTTCCCCCATCTCTCCCCCCTCTCCTTTCCCCCATCTCCATCCGACCTCTCCTTCCCACCTCTCCTTCCACCATCTCCTTCCCCCATCTCCTTCCCCCCTTCCTTCCCCCCTCTCCTTCCCCCTATCTCCTTCCCCCCTCTCCTTCCCCCTTCCTTCCCCCCTCTCCTTCCAGACCCTCTCCTTCCCCCTATCTCCTTCCCCCTTCTCCCCATCTCCTTCCCCCTTCCATCCCCCAACTCCTTCACCTATCTCCTTTCCCCTTCCTTCCCCCATCTCTCCCCCTCTCCTTCCCCCCATCTCCTTCCGACCTCTCCTTCCCACCTCTCTTTCCCCCATCTCTTTCCCCCCTCCTTCCCCCTTCCTTCCCCTCCTTCCCCATTCCTTCTCGCCTCTCCTTCCCCCATCTCCTTCCCCCACTCTCCTTCCCCATCTCCTTCCCCCTTCCTTCCACCTTTTCCTTCCCC